>NW_021849218.1:903733-935396 GCF_003651465.1 Formica exsecta
TATATATATATACATACATATAAAGTTATATCTTATATAATAAAAATATATTTGTACGATTAACAATTCTTATACTTCAATATTGCCATGCACAATTATTTCAAAAAATTATTATTCTGCGAATTTTCATGAAATTAAATAATATTTTAATTAATAATTTGGATTAATAAATCACTATATTATATTTCTGTGTGCGATATATTAATAATAGTAGAGAAAAATGATAAAGACAAAAGTAGACAAGGATGAAAACAGATATGCTTTATAATATCAAAATATGAATTATAAAAAATATATACGCTTATAAAATCTGTAATAACAATATAATTCTATCTTTACTTTAAGTAGACCTAAAAAATGCATTGTATGAAAACAAAAAAAGATTTACAAACAAAATTAACAAACAACTTTTTCTCTTGTTATGTAACAATACGTTCCATTTTGATATATAGCTCTTCTTTCTTTCTATATAAATTTAAATCTAAACATTAACCAATACTGTACTACATGGTGTCTGTAAAGACAAAAACTATTTAATGTATACTTGGTACCATATCAAACCGAATAGGTTCATTAAGGTAGGCACACCATGTAAATCCTGGTGGATACCCTGAAAAATTATGTTAACTCATTAATATACATCAATATAAGTAGACACAAAAATGCAGACCTAATATGTACTCTGATATATGATTCATATATTATTCTTAATAAAAATTTATCAATACATATAAATTCATGTAAAACTGTGACAATAACAATATTAAAAATGAAAAGTTCTATTTTCTTAAAATAGAAGCAAGCGATTAAAAAAAAAGCAATTTTCTTAATATGAGAATAGACATGTTTAAAATATACAATCATTTAATAAAAAAGTATATATTTGTCTATAAAGAAAAAAAAACTTTTATATGTAACGTTACAATTACATCTTGTATTTTAAGAGGCAAAAGAAAAAGGCAAAAAAGACAAGTATATAATTACACAATAGTTATAACATACACAATAGTCTTAACAAATTATGTCAAGAGTCGTGCATGAAGAGTTGTAAATTGAAAGTTAGAAATAAATTCACCTTTGCTCCGATATGTTAAATGCAACCAGACTTATTGTTAGTAACCATTTGTTAGAATCTGAAGAAATGTATCATCTCTATATAATCAATCTATAACCAAATTATATTTTTTATGTTACGGAACAACATTAATACAAAAAGATGTGAACCTGTCCTTTTTATTCAACGTATTAAAATTATATTTGTTTTAGTTACAGTGCGTTATAAAAAAAAATTTGTTCCATATAATACTTACATAATGTTAGAGATTATTTTTTATGTGCTGATGATATGGGGTGATGATAATATACCAAGATTCATCATCTTCCGTCCAGCTGCATGCAAGTATATAATCCCTCAAGATTAGTAATGAATAAATGTTAGTTACATATTAATAAACATTGCACAAAAGTTAATAAGTTTTTAAATTACAAAAATAAAAAATTAATGTTTAATATTCAATTATTGTGTTTTACTGTTTCATATACAAACGCATTATATGTAAAGAAATAGACATATGTATATATTTTTATTCCACAACATCTTTAACAATTATAGAAGTGCTTTACAGTTTGTATATAAAAATCGCGCAATGGCTCTATACACACACAATTACACAATTTTATAAACTGATTTCTGTAATAAGTATATAATATTCTCTGTAAATATTATATAAAAATATATTACATCTAAACTACACACAGCTTATATCTATGCAAATTTTTAGGACGGATATAACAGATATATATGAAATATCTTGCATATAACTACTACATTTTTAAAACAGATGTTTAGAACGTGATGTTTATAATGTATCACCATTTCTGTAGTAATATATATATGTATATATATATATATATATATATATATATATATATATATATATATATATTATATATATATACATATATATATATAAGCTTATATTTAGCTTATAATATGAGAATTGTCCTATAATGTTCACGATTATCTGATTATCTCTTAATAATTTTATCATAACCAGCAGCCTTTACACGTATACAATTGCACTAAAAACAATTAAAGAGATATGTATATAATGCTCAGTCTAAAGAAATTTCAATATTTTGAAAAACATTAACATTCGCGATATTTTTAAATGTATTTCTTGTGAGATTTTTTTCGTTTTCAATCAAACAATATATACTTAACCAAAATACAATTCTATTCCATCTGTAATGTTTTATAATATGTATGCATGTATACTTTATTTTTAGGAAATTTGATTATAGTTTTGAAAGAATTATAATGCCTTATTTTATATAATTATAAAAAAAGTAATAATAAAGGCTAAAAAGAAAATGCCCGTCTTTTTTAACCCGGAAGAAGCAAGAAAAGATAAACGCAAAGAACAGTATATCGAACACAATAATGTCGTATCTAGTCCTTTATCATACTATTACTGCTGTCTAAAAGAAGGGGAAACTCTCCCATTCTTAGTAATAACGATATCCTTAATTAAGTTATATTAGTCACAAATAAACAATCGCAAGTTGTATCTTAAAATAAAAAATGATGATTAATAATATTGTATATACATATAAGCTGTTAATATTTCAAATCGAAAAAAAACAAATTTTACCTTTTAGAATGGTGAACAATTTTATCTTAGTTGACATAATATGGCGAGTGTTTTGCCCAAATGTTTCAACATTGCATATCCTAAGATCATTTAATAATTGAAAAGTATGGAAAAAGGATAGAAAGAAATAAAGTTTTTTCTTGTTTCTTAAAATATGTTTAGAAGCTATGGTGAGACACATGTGATATAACATATGTGATATGATACATATATGATGTATGTATAATTTAACAATTATTTGGCGTGAAATTAATAAGCATAACTACTAATTTAAGAAATCTGAAAAGAAGAATGAAATATCTATAGAAATATCTATTGATAATGTAAAATATTAAAAAAAAGCATAGATAAGCAAAGTTATATATATATATATATGAGATTACAGATGAAAGATATATTATAAAAGGAGTATCTTTTGTGTTACATTAGTCTCTTATTAAATGCACTTGCATGAAGGCATTAATTTTCAATAAATTGTCAGTTAACATATGGAATGTGTAATAAAATAAGATAAATATATAATTCTCTGTTTGCAATGGTTATTATAAATTATCAAAAAATTTTACTCCAATAAAAAAACATGTATTTTGTTAACAAAAATATTGATAGCACGATTTTTTTATTATATGTATTTTCTATATTTATAAAAATTAAAATAATAAATTTTTTTACTTGCATGAATTTTCCATTGTTAACTGCATTTTTTATTTTTAGTGCAATTATTCTATTTTATTTCTGTATAAAAAAAAAAAAAAAAAACAATTTTAAGTAAAGTACTAAAAATAAAAATGGATGATTTTTTTTATCTTGGCTATTACAATAAATACATTGATAACATAATCACTCATTATGTTATGTTTACAACATTGCAATTTCAGAAACACAATTGTTGAATGAGCCATTGCATAACACATAACAACTTGAACATACAATATTAAATCGTTTGCAGTATGAGGAACGTGTCAATGTAACTTTTCCAGAAGTTCTATCATAAAATTTTTAAGTGACCTTCTTAAGACTGATATCAATCTCCATTGGCAGTATTCAATTGACAGTGAAGTCTGGCATTAGAAAGAATTTGCGTAACGTCAACTTGCCTCTCGGCTTGTGTTTTAGATGGTCCTCAATGAATTGACAAGGGCAACGGGCGGAGACACAATGGCGCGGTGGAACAGACAAACCCATGTTTCTATCGCGTTCCTGCGAGTCTATAACCAGATCAAGTCTGCGGCGCACAAAGTGACGTGCCCATCGAGACGCATACCTCAGCAACAGCAACTCCGCCCGTTCCTGTCAACACACACGCACACACCATCATCATTCAGTGATAGTCAATCTGGCACAGAATAGTAATCTATTTTTTTCTTTTCTAAGTGATTTTTTTTACGAATAACGTGTACGATCAAATCTATTCAAATAGATGCAATACACAAATGGTACCTCTAAGATATCGCGCATTTCCTGGTGGCTAATAAATATGCAAAGAAACTCAAGCTTGCAAGAGTTTAATTTGTTATATATTTTCATTATATATGAAACTGTGCAACAAACTCTTTCTTTCTCTCAAATATTTATTGTAATTTGTAGTCTTTAAACAGAGTAGTGTTTGCAAAATTCACTGTCTTTATAATAATGATCTGACTGCCATTGTTTTATAATAACATCATAAAATATTTTCTTGTTATATAAAATGCATGAAGCTCGTTATTTCGTAATTAAAAAATGTTCACCATTTTATAGGTATAATTTGTCCTTTACATATATGTATAATCTCATAAAAATATATCTATGATCAAAGATTGCGCTAAATGTAACTATATAGAGCATCGAAGAATCATTGGTAGAAAGGGAGGCTAATAAAGCGTTTATCAGCATAAATGAAAAAGCTACATAAACATAAGCCCCAAAAATTTCGATAAATACTATCAGCCTTCTAAAGGAAACAATTTATTGGAATGCTGAAATAGAGATTATCAAAATAATCTGGAATAAAGATTATCATATTCATTTATGCTATCTATATCTATCTTTATAAATTTTATTAAAACACAGATCTGTATTCAAATTTAATGCAAAATGTCGATATATGTAAATAATGTAAATGCCGGTATATCTTTAAAATATGATACACGTGTAATTTTTATATTACATGAGTAAAATATCAAAATTGCATTCAGCATTAAATATGGAATGTAGATGAAGCTTGATGTGGAAGAGAAAAAACGATCCATGAGCTCTATTAATGATCAAGCATGATCAGAAATGAAAATTATAATTTTTTATGAGTTTATATTTCAATGCTGTAGATTATAGACATGTAAAAAGTTATATCCATATTTATTCGCGCGATCATGAAAAAGTAATAATTGACGTAAAATACACATTTACAGGATCTACAGCATAGATAATTGAAGTCAGCAAAATCATACTAATTTCACAACTTTTGAGTAAGATTATCACTTGTTATTTATCGATTATTTGAATATTCTTCAATATTTCTAAATAAAATGTAGTACATTTTAGTAGTTAAGTAAACTTAACTACTAAATTGTAGCACTTAAGTACATTTAAAATAACTCATTATTAAACACATATATAAATGACAAAATCTATAAACATAATTCCTAAAATAATATAACAAATACAGTAATAAAAAACAATGATCAGAATAAAATAATTGCATTAATATGCTCACAAGCATATTAAAAATTAACTTTAAGAAATTTCAAAGGCATAGAATTCCTTCACAACATTTTATAACATGTAATAAATGTTTGTTTTAAGCTAAAACTTGTATTGTCATCTATGTATTGTGCGATTTATAGCTACTTCTCTCTCTATATGAATAAAAATGGCCACATTCTATGAATATTAAATATAAAACTGGTTTTATAAACCAAAAATTATATCAATACTTTTCAAGTTATAAGCAAATCAATAAAAGTAAATAGCAGTTTTCTTTGGAAGCTGCTCGTAATTGTTTAGATTTCTTATATTCTGAATCATATTGCTTAGAGCAAAGTCTCTTCAGTTTGATTCTTAATCTTTATATTGCGATAATAAAGTTGGAAAAAAGATCTTTATAACGTTTCTATATATATGTATATAAAACGTGAATAAAATAAGTACAATTAAAAATATAAGTAATAATACATATGTATAAAAGATCATATACTTGATCAAAATATTAAAATGCTTATATAGCAATGCGCATCCGAGAAAATAAAATAATAATGCAAAAAAACCTCTGTAATTTTTGTATATATGCATACAAAACTGTATATATATGTTTGATAATATATAAACAGTATAGAATACTGTATTTCTCAAATGCCTCTATCTCTCAGAAAGCTACTCCATCTGGGACAAAAATCTCTGCCCTGAACGCGTGGTTTATTACGTAACCATTCCTCTATATATTGACATGGACACAGAGCGGACGCTAAGTGACGTGGCGAAGAAGGATTTCCACCCTCCTCGTCAACTGTCCAATCCAAACGGCGTCGTAAGTAATCCTTCGCCCAACGTTGCACATAACGGCAGAATACTTGTTCGTTTTTACCCTGGTGGTAATTTAATATAATACACACACAATAAACATTTAATACAAGTTATCGCAGTCAGTAACATCAAACTTTGTACACACATAGGGTGTGTTTATATATAAAAATTAAACCCCGTATAATGGAGAACTAAAGATATGTCAATATATTATGTACAAAAAAATCCTTATTTATCTATCTATTCCTCTCTCACATGATATTATCTCAAAATGAAACATGTTTACGTTTTGAACAAAAATATAAAGATAGTTTAATATTATTAAAAGGTGTTACTACAAAGAAAGAAGGTCTAAAACTGCACCTTTGGTTCACTTCACATGTCAGTTGATATTTACAAATAAAGGAATGGCGTTCCTCATTTAACTCTTAATATATATCTTTAGTTCGACTAATAAATATACATATAAAAATGTTCTAAGCAATAACAAATAACTCACAAAAAAAATTTATAAGATTATAAAATAAAAAAAAATAAAAATTTTGAATGTACAAAAATAATTGAGGAAAAAGGATTCAAGAGATCACACGCCTTACCTGTTTACGAGAGATTCTCGTGGTAGTGCTGCCTTGTATAACAATGTCACTGTCATCAATGTCCATACGCTGCTGTAATTCTCGTTGTCGGCTTAACTCGCTTCCGTCATCACCACCACCGCCAATTATTCTACCTTCACGTTCTTCTCGCTCTATTATTTCTTGTAGTTTTTTCTGTTATAAAAAAAATCATTATATTAACTTTTTGTAGATATATAAATGGTAAAAATAAAAGAATATATAGCAATAATTAGAGCAAATAACATTTATTGTATCTATATTGGCATTTCTCTTGACATGATGAATAGAAATGTGTACAAAGCATTGCTCTCTTTTCTTGTCTAATATTTAACTTATATTAGTATAAAAAATTAAGCATTTAAATTACATCAATTAATAAAAAATTTTATAATATAAATTTATATATATGTAACACTTACAACACAATCGGTAGTATCAAAGTATATGAAACACAAGTTGACTTTGTGGCAGGAGATCTTTCCTCTGTCATCTAGCCCCAGTAATATTTTGTGTTTTAATAAATGTTTGTTGACTTGAGCCATACATTTCTCGAGATTGTGATTGAGTTTTATCTTGATAAACATGCAAAAGAATATTGCAGCCGCGTTCAAGACCAGCCACATGATACCGAGCCCGAATAAAGTAAGACCAGTTACACCGGAGAACAGCAGACCAAGCAGTACAACAAAGGCGGTGAATATCCAAAGGACAAGAATCCTCTTGTAGCATATGTTATACATATTGAAGCGCACATCATTGACAAGTAACTCCATTACGTGAACATAATCTTCCACTGTGAGCTACAATATATCTATTTTGTTAGAATATTGTGTTTCTTTTATATATTTTTTAGAATATATATAGAAATAGCTGATATTCTCCTATTTTAATTACTTCAATTTACTATTTCAGAGTACATTAGATAAGTTAAATGTATATGAAGCAGTTTTTGAATTTTAATATAGAATTGAAGATTATCTGATAAAATGTTCTACAGATTATACAAGTGTAGAAAAAAGTTATTACATCTTTTTATCAAATAATTATAGAATCATTAAGAGAATATTACATTAACAACAATAGTATACATTAAAAAGTATATAAAATTAATATACAACGAATTTTTCACATACCGTTAATCCTTGTGCCATCAATTCCTCTGGTACTAATTCTGGTCTAAACTTAGCTGGAGTAATCCATGGCCATTTAGTATTTACTGGTAAAAGAGTAACGATAGTATCACCATTGGCAAAACCCTGTCTAATGTTTCCGATAGATGTACTGACAACATTGCTCGATGTATTTCTACCGTTAGACACATCTCTTAGATCAATAGTTTTTAAAGAAGCACTCTTGGCTTCCGACGTTCTAACGTCAGATGGTAATTTAAGGTCCGGAATATCGGATGTGATGGAACGACTTAAACCTGATCTATCTAAATTAATCTGGACGGATTCGGTTGCTATCACAGCACCCTTATACTCATTAGTTTTCTTATCATTAATATCAGGTGGATCAATACTTTTATTAATTTTGTCGATTTGCACTGTAACCGACTCAGGCTTTATTACAGTAGCAGCGCTACTGTTGGCTTTTTTTTCTATATCTGTAGTGTTTTTTGGACCCGTTTCATCTTCAAATTGGACCCAATTCTCCATAGCTATACTAGGATTAGCTGCCGCAGTAGCTGTCGCATTATCAGTTGTATCTTCGGAACTCATGACTGTAAAAAGACATATCTAAATTAGACACACGATTTATTCATACACATACACAAATATACAAGAACAATAATAATGGATTATTAGCCAAGTATATTCTGTTTAACAATAAACGGTGATGTAAAATAGCTTATTAAACACAACATTATTTTATATCTTTAAAAATCATCATCTTAGCATAACAGCATTTAATTTAGTAGTGACATTTATGCGACTGATTGCGCAACAATTACACGTGTGGTTGATTTGATTCGATTAGAAGGGAGTGTCCGGATATGGAATTCGAGACGGTAAACGTGTCATCAAGGTATTCTCGCGAGAAACAATCCATCATGTATGTGATAGAATATCGGTAGAGATCCCTCTCGTCATATGGAAGGAACAAAGTAGAGCGACGAGAGTCGCGATATCGTCTTCGAAGTGCAACAGACGAACTGCGGAAAATCTGGAATCGAGCATCGAGATGTACATCCGATTCGTATCTCAATTAATTAAGCGCGCCGGGCGCGCCTAACGAGATAATCGCGTGATCGCGATTGGCGAACGCGATTTTCGCGCGGCTTTGTGTGCCTACGATGCGTGTTCGTTGAGAAAAATAGAGACGCGCACACCAAGAGCGGACACCTACCTGCTACGATATGATATCTGTCTCATACCCACGAGCCGAAAAGGTGCGCGACGAATCACGAAATCGAGGTATACGACATGGTTGCACGGCGAAGGTAGGCGGGACGTCAGTGTGTTACGGCGAGGTGGGGTCGCGAGATGTGCACGACATAATACATACGTGTACACGTACGCACAGTCGCACACCTGTGCGTACACGTACACACATAATTCGTACTTGTTACGATTTTTATATTCAGCTTTATTCGCGAAATTAAATTGTACAATCGCAACCAATTCATTTTATTTGACAGGACCCATGCGCGATTTTTTTTTTAGGATAAATTTTAAAGGGGGATTCGAATTCACACCTGTTTATTGTTTTCATTTGTTTGTTTTTTGTAGCTGTGTGTATTTGTATAGTAACAGAGTTAGGTAGCTGATTCTAATTATATTTACGTCGCAGAATTACGTATCACATATATAGAAATTGTTTACAATTGTTCATATTTTGCTACTACCGGTTTACAAGCAAATACATATAGTCATTCGAAAAATTGTATAGAATAGAAAATGATGTGTGTACACCATATCTCTCTCATTTTTAATAAAAAATATATATAAAAATACAAAAAAAAATCGAGTAAATTATTTTTCCATTATAAATTTAGTTTCTTGATTTTGCTATTAACATGAAAGATTAATGTCAAAATCTAGGCCATACATGAATATAAATAAAATGGCAAGAATGCGCTTATCAGTAAAACATAATCTGTATGTATATGTCAAATGTCTGCATTGAATCTGTTCGTTTTAGTTGCACTTTCTACTTTGCTCATATCTGAAGTTCTGCGCAATATATATGTTTCAGTTTCAGCGCATAAAGTGCATTTAAAATGAATACACCTAACATTTATTGCGATTAACTCTATCGCTATAGCACCTACAAATTACATGACAATTATCATATGACATGTCGTAATTTCTTTGCATGTCAGACATATCAGACACATTTGTTGTTCGTTTATTCTCTAGCTGAAAATATGTATTTAACATTTGGTTGGATGGAGAGAGAGCAGAAAGGAACTAAAAGCAACGAAAGTACAGATCTCAGTCAATCAGCTGATTACAGCTGATGATGTACATTGATACGAATCTTTTTACTTCAAGATATGTACCGCTTAATACCTCGTATGTCAAAATACATTCTGTCAAACGTTGATTTTATTCGTTCGATAGCGAATACTCGACATAATATTCATATTCATAAAAATATCTTCACAAAATCTTGGCGACTTAATATGACGAAAAGACACTATTTTTACAATGATCATAAGTCGCAGGGAGAAAAATTCAAGATATTTCTCGCTGTATCCCTGCCAACGTTGATATTCAATTTTCTTGTCGGTATCGAGGATTCTGATGAAGAAGTTCCAGAAGTTATTATGATGATCAAGCGATCTGTATTGCTGATACAGGTTCGGTATTAAAACGTGTCATCCGTCATATATACATATATATATATATATATTTCTCACCATATCTTGATTTGAATCTCGTACAGTTTCAGCAAAATTTGCTTTCCCTTTACAGAAGGGAGAATTCACTAAAGCAGAACAAATGCTACACTTAGCGTTACGCCAGGCACAAACTATACAACATAATGATGCTATTACATATATCTACGATGTAATGGCTAATCTTGCCTTTGATACTGGAGACTATCACAAAGCAGAAAACTTATTTATATCAGTTTTGCAAAGGCTAATGTCGAACGGAGCTTCAGAAGATGATATGAGAGTCATTCACATAAGTTTAAAAATGGCTAAAGTATTTGAACATTTAAAAGATATAAAGTAAGCAATATATGCTATTGCAGAGTTTTTTTTTAAATTTTAATTCTGTTTTTCATAAAGTGTAATATGAAACATTAAAGAATTATATATTTTCAAAAAATGACAAAAAATGGGATATAGTATTTTACACATATTTTTCAGGAAAGCAGAGCAGGGCTATAAATTTTGTATAGAGAACTTAAAATCGCAAATTGAAAAAGATCCTAAAAATGAAGATGCTGTATTACTACAGGGTATGACCTTTGATTGGTATGCACGAATGTTGTTATCACAATCTCGACATACCGAAGCTTTTAACTACTTTCTTCAGGCTTATAATGTATGTAAAAATATAAATGGCGAAGAACATGAACAGACTATAGTTTTGCTTAACGATTTGGGAACTGTTAGTTACATACAAGGAGAATATGATGAAGCAGTCAGATACTTGTCTGCTGCAACAAAATTAGGTAATATTAATATATAATAATTTTGTTAATGTGTTAATTGTATATAGCTACATATATACTACATATCATATATACTTTTAGGAAGAAATTCACCTGACATGGCTGATTTGGGTTTGATTTATGTAAATTTAGGAAATGTATTTCTGAAAAAGGGTTTATATGCTGAAGCCAAAACATCTTGTCAACAAGGAAGGACGATAGCTAAGAATAGGAATGATAATGATTCCTTGCTAAAAGCCAATGAATGCCTCAAGAAAGTGAAACAATTACTTTCATCATAATTCTTAGATTATCTAGATACATAGTACAGTTTTGTTAAAACTATAGATATTTGTATATATATATATATATATATATATATATATATATATATATATATATGTGTGTGTGTGTGTGTGTGAAATCTGTATATATATTTTTAAAAAATATTTAAAACCTTATTAAAGTGTTTCAATGATTATTACATAATTAAGTTATTGAAACTTTAATTGAATATGTATATAAAAAAACTCAATTTCTCATAAAATGTGCTATTAATTATGTAGTATTCATTGAATAATCATCATTGATACAAGAAATGGATATATTTTATTTCTGGAATATTACTTATGCCGAATTTATATTATATTATATTCTGTGTTACACATAAACAACATTTTAATCCAGATTAGTTATTTCGTTTTATAATATATATACATTTTCATACATTATAATCTTTCATTCCTGATTTTATTTCTATTATCCAATAATAAAGAAAGTTGCAATATAAAATATTAAATAATGTGTATACATGCCAACTTCCATACTCTTGCCACTACACTCGTATCCTATGCGGCTGCAGAGAATCGCTCAATACATTATATTTCAAATATGAATTGTTACATATATATAATATATTATTCACACGATAAGATATATCAGCCTTACTCTTTTTTTATAATTGTAATTATGCATTAATCTTTATATAATATAAACTGCAAATTTATAATTCATTATAATTATCAATAATTTTTTGCTACCTACTAAATAAGTAGTGATCTTGATACATTACAAACTACTATATTTACAATTTTTATTCAAAAGTGAAATCTTTACGAAATCTTTTATGATGAAGAATATCAATCTATGATAGCATTAATATATATTTATGAAATTTATTATATTTGCGAAAAGTCATATCTTTCTATAGCATGTGCCAATTTGTGCTTATTTTATAGTACTTATATCTTATTATGAATTCAAGAAGCATACATAAACTATACAAACTGTACTGACAATTTATTTATCGTTCATCATATACATGTCGTTCATCTGTGTAATATCACATTTATTACTGGCAGATGTGATCTTTTTGCATTAATTGAAGAAGCACTTAATACATTAAGTTATACATTTACTTTGAAGTAATATGATGATCATTTTGGCATTTTTTCGGGGAGGGAAAATAATTATACAAATAATATGTATTATATCTAGGTTGTGTTATAAAAACAGAATAAAGATTAATTATAAAATTATGAAACTAGCTATTTTTTATTGCACAAGTAATTGATAACAAGGAGTTACTCAAGTCTTTATTCAAATCTATATGAAATTTTTCAATATTTCTCTCTAAAGAATATCTATTATTTCATCTAAATAATTATTTGACTTAAGATTATTGATTATTTTCAGACATTACTCTTGTCTTAGGCATCCCAGATATAAAAATATAAGCAAATTAAGTACTTCTTTTTAAATATATAATTTAATATTTCATAATTTTAACAAATTATTCCAAGTAATTATGTTTATGAGTTTATACTAATCATATAAAATTAGAATTAAAATTATTAAATATATATCCACATTAAAAGATAAATAGATTAAAAAATAATTTAATTTAATCAATAAATCTAAAATAAAGATATAGGAACACATGTATGTGTATATAATTATTACTCTATAAGAAAATACAAAAATTGTTAAACACATGTGGATAATATATAGCTCTTTTTACTCTCGACTGCTGCCAACCACAGGTTATATAGTATGTAGATTACAAAATAACTAAAAGATTATTGATTGGCATATCAATTTTGATAATATTTCAATATGTGGCAAAATGTGCTTTATAATATATTTAAATAGCAAAATTTTTATTTCAATGTAAAAATAATGCTATAGCTATAACTTGCACATATGTTTTTTTATATTTGTTTCATTAATCCTATCCATTTTTTTATTGAACATAAATGCAATTAGTCACAGAAGTATTACATAGTGATATTTGTATTACTGGTATCTGTTTCTGTGAAAGATTAAGATAATGCATATCTTTCCTGTAGAGACTATAATTATAATTGTATTAAATGTACATTAATCTTCTTCATTGTTGTTTATTTATGTAATGGACACTTTTTCAGATTTTAATGAATGCTCTTAAAGAATAAACTAAATCGAATGAGAATTTTATATCTAACAAACCTATTTCTTATTCATATTCTGCTATCAAAACCATCATACATACTCCGAAAAGAAGTGCAGAGATCTCCATAACTGATTGCCAAGGTTTACTGGCAACCAAAAGTTCTGGTATTACTGAAACAGTTGCAATATAAATAAAGCCTCCTGCTGTAAATGGAAGAATCCATTTTGTTGCAAGATCACCTGAAATAAATAATAAAAATTATTTTTAAGTTATGATAAATAATAAAATTAGATGAAACGTGAACTAAGAATTAATACATTTCTCTAATCTTGCAACTATAAATTTCTTACCCATTCCTTCTGTCAACAAAGAAACAAAGGTTCCTAACAAAGCTCCTACAGCAGTAATCAATTGCAACATCATAGCCTGCAAACAAGATGATCAAGATATTTAAATTACAGAATTTACGCAAAAATTGAATTTTAAGAGAATGTAGTTATAAAAATTACAAAATATATTGTATGTAACTGTAAATTATATCTTTGAGCTTGCAATTACACAGTACTTTGTACATCTCAATTTTTGATTTTTGCATAAATTTATATTTTACCTTTCTTTTGCTAACTCCACTTTGCACCAATATGGCAAAATCGCCGATTTCATGTGGAATCTCATGTAATAAAATTGTGACTGTTGTTAGATAACCAATATTATTTCCAGCCATGTAACTAGCCCCTATAGCTAAACCATCTGTAAAGTTATGCAGAAAGTCTGCAGCCAGATTCAAATAACCAGCGATCTTTATGTCATTTTCAGATGTTTTGCATGCCTTAGAAATCGCTTTACTGCTGTTTTTCTTATCTTCTTTCTTCTCCGAAGAGACATTCTCCTTTTTTTCTTGAGGAACATGATGGACATGTGAGTGAGTATGAGCACCTTTAATAATGCGAATCGCCTTCTCTACTATTAAAAATATTATTAATCCTAACAATACACATAAGCCAATGCTCATGTCATGTTTGTGATGTCCAGATTCATCTAGATGTTCAGATTTATCTAGATGTCCAGGTTCATTAGGTTCAGATTTTTCATAGGTAAAAGGAACTTTAGGCAAGTGTGTTTCCTCATGCGAATGAGGGACCATTGCATGAGGAATCAGATGAAGAAACGCATCACCCAATAGGCCACCAGCTGCAAAGCTCAGTAAAATTTTCAGCAATGATTCGTGTTGGTTAGTATTGTCCAGTGGTACAAAAAACAATATAAGAAAAGGTGCAATAGATATAATCACAGTCGATCCAACAGCTCTCAAAATAATGTCACTGCGATTTTTATGCACAACATTTGTTTGCGTAGAATGAGAGTGTTTGGAATCATAATCATGATGATGGCTGTGATGGAGTTGGTCCTTGTGATGTGAATTTAAATAGTTCTTGTTTGCTTCCTTGGAATATTTGTAACTGGGTGAGTGCTCGTCGTGATCTCCATGAGCACTACAGACAGCCGGCAGATTTAAAATAATGAGCACGAGAAACGTAGCGATTATTATCCTCGAAACCCACTTGGAAATGTGTCGATTATTCTCCGTCATTGTGCGGGTGATCTCTGCCGTTTTGTGATCGACACAGTCAAATGTGTTTTCGCACTGATGATATAACGTTGACGTGTGCGTAATTATGGAAGTACGTTAACACGATGCATACGGGAATTTTATTGACAGAATATGTCATATAATCACATATGCTGAACCTGACCTAACCAGATTGATAATGATGAACAAATGTAACGTATGTGATGTGTGTACGTCTATTCACGTCATGTACTCATTGGTACCTAACCTCAACATCGTCTCCCTTCTCCGTTCGTCTGCGCAGTGATGCCAACAGTTGCTAAAGCTCGTATCACACTACGCAAAAGGAGCTAAAATGTCTTTGTCCTGATTGGTCAAATATCAATCTCTTGTGGCAGTTATATTTTCCGAGGTAGTCATATCTACGTATAGTTTTCGTATTCCATGACCAAGAGCTCGTAAAAGAGTTTGGTCGCAAAAATCAAATTTGACTGAATCGATCAAATTGTCTTTTGCACGTGTCAGTTTTTCCGCGATTTTAACTAAAATGTCTCACCACAGTTTGAAATCTTCGAGTCATGGATATTGCGAAGCTATCTTCTCAACTTCGCCCAGAAACTCTAACAAGGAGAACACTGTTCCCGCGATAAAAACGTAAGTAATTCGGTTGACACTGTTCAATTGGATAGCCGTTGTATATGTTTTGCGTGACGGTTAAAAATTCTTAATTATCATCAAGATAAAAGTTGTAAATCATATGTTACCAAAAGTACTAAATAAATATCACCACACATTTTTTTATTTATATAATATTAACTCTAAAATTATATAAATGCATATATATACATTTTTTATTTCTAAGTGTTACTTTTACTATGTGTGTGTAAAAAAGTTTTATTTAATATTTTTATTTTTATTATTTTTTACATCTGTTTTATTATTAAATTAAACTTATCAAATTAAAACTATGATTTTTATGTTGCAGAAAGAAAGATTTGTATCCTACCTTATCTGATGAACCATCTACTTCAACGAGAAGTCAAAGTACAAACAAAAAGACACAATGTCCTATACAGAAGACGTCGAAACACGAAATAACAGAGACTTTAAGGCCTTCAAACAAGTCAACTAGTATGCAACTACCATGTGTCAAATCTACAAATCTATCGAAGCAGGAAAATGCAATTTGTAATAATATTACATCTAATGAAAAATTAAAGACTCCTGTCAGAACAAGATTTGTAAATAGCGCATCTAATGACAAGACATCAGTGGTACAGTTTTGTACACCCAAGCATTCAAAAATGACAAATACACCTAATGCCAGTACAAAATTCAATATTTTGTCTGCTACAAGAACACCTGTGAAATGCTACTTTAGCGATCATGCTTTGTTACAAAGCACTCCAGATTGTTTTAATGTGGTTCACTTGGAAACTCCATCTCATAAAATTGATGATATAGTAGTCGGAGAACAAACAATGTATGATGGTGAAAGCAGTAATCTCACTGTTGGAATACGCATCAGACCTTTGAATTCCAAGTAAGTATAATTTCATAACTATAATTAATGTCATAATACAAGATATTCTATTCAAATATTTACCATATATTTTTCTATTATCTTAATTATTTGTAATTAAGATAATAAAAAAAGTTTATATATCAAATTTTATTATTATTAAAAAAAAATATTGATAGTTATATTAAATTGTCTTAAGAAATTATTTTACATTTTAATTAACTTTATTTTTAATTATCTTTAATTATTGAATCTTTATGTTATGCTAACAAACATTTTATTTCTTACAATATCTGTTTTAGAGAACTGAATGATCCAAAAGTTAAAAAAGTTGTGCAAGGGAATGGTCAGAATGTTATTATGGAATGTGAATCTGTACATCACACTTTTATATATGATCATTGCTTCATCTCGTATAATGATCCACTTACGCCTGGTCATGCCAGCCAAGAAATTGTCTTTCGTAATATGGTATTGCCATTAGTGCAAAACGCCTTCGAGGGTTATAATGTCTGCTTATTCGCATATGGACAGACGGGATCTGGAAAAAGTTACAGTTTAATGGGCGTAGACTCTGCGCATTTAAGCGTGACGCCATTTGACGAAAAAGTCGGTATTATACCGAGATTCTGTCAAGAAATATTTACCCAAGCACATGAAAATCCACAGATTATAACTACTGTAGAAATTAGCTATTTTGAAATATATAATGAAAAGATACACGATCTCCTGGCTAGTACAAATAATGGATCAAAAAAAGCTCCTCTTAAAGTAAGAGAGCATCCTGTCTTTGGCCCCTATGTTGTAGATCTGAGCCAGCATTGTGTGCAAAGTTACAAGGATTTACAAGTAATTTTATAGTTTTGCAATGACAAAATGTGATTTTATTTTTTTTACATATGAATTTAATCTCTTATTAATATAATTTTTTAGGCTTGGCTTAAAGTTGGAAATTCACAAAGAGCCACAGCTGCAACTGGTATGAATGAGAAAAGCTCACGATCTCATAGTATTTTCAGTATTATATTAACTCAGACACATTCGGACAACAAATTGGATTGTGAATCACTTGATGCCGATCGTCGTAGTAAAATTAATTTGGTTGATTTAGCTGGTAGTGAGAGATTGAGTCAAACTTCTGCTACTGGTGATAGATTAAGAGTATGTTTTTATGATTAATAAGATTTTACTTGAACTATGCATTTTCAATAAAATTTATAATATTTAATATTAAATTATTCACAATAGGAAGGTGTATCTATCAATAAATCTTTGCTTACCTTGGGGAAGGTAATAGTGTCACTCACGGAGAACACAAATAATCGTAAACAGGGTTTTGTACCATATCGCGAATCAGTATTAACATGGCTGCTAAAAGTGAGTACTATTTTAATTGTGTGTTTTAGATTATTCACATATAAGCAAAAATGCTATAAAAAAGTTTATCATTTAGATTTAATAGATAAATCTAATAATTTAATAGATAAATTTTTTTGGGGATTGAGAATGTGACACTAAAATATATTTTTGAATGTATGCAAACTGGCGTGAATTTTTAAAATAGATATTATCTCATATAAGATAAGCCTTATATGATCTTCTAAACCGTTATGAAGTATTATTTTAATTTTTTTATTTCATGCCTTATTATTATTCATTGTCAATCTAAACAAGTTTAGACAATTTTAAAATGTGATATTTTTTTTTGGAAATGATAAAATTTATTGGGATTTTATTAGGGAGGGAGTAATTTAGGAAAATACATTTTTATAGAATTTAGATTTTTGTGCATTATTATTATTCTTATAAAATATCCGGTTTTTTATGCTTTATATTTCCAAGCAATGTTATTTAATCACGCAAGTGCGTAATATAACAATATTTGTGACAGTAAAATGATTTGTTATATCTGATAATATACAAATCAAAATCTTAATACATAATTATCACATCACAAATATGATAAAAGTATATTATCTTATTTCTAATCTTCAATTCTATTCATCGTCTTGTTAGTTATCGTTTTAATTATAATATATTTATCTCTCAGAGCTAAATACAAGTTACGTAATTTTGTTACAATGTAGTGGCAATATTATATTCAACTAATCTACTTTACTACATCTTATATGCAAAATCGTATATTCAGTCTTATGCATCAAGCAATTAGCGAGCTCTTTCATTATAAAAAACTGTATCGAATTTTCAAATTGATTTTCTGTATCAATTTTTACAGTATGCGCGAGTTTAAGTATGCTTACTATCTCATAAGCAGGATAGTTATCAACTAAATCTAAAATGTGTAATTATACAATGTTCCTTTTTCGTTCTCTTAGTTTTTTTAGCGTAAATCTAATTTGCGTGCAAGCATCAATGTAGTTTCCTGAATTTACCGAAGTCATAGTAAACAGTTTCTATAAAAAAATAATATTGTTTTTTATATTAATTTTAGGCACTCAATTTTAATATGCCGATATAGAAATTTGCATATCTACAAATATCTGTTTTCGCATCTGCATATTTATATAGAAATGTATTTATATCCATATTTACAAAGAAACATTTATTAGAAAACTAGCGTGCAACCAATGTTGAGAAAATTTAGTCGTAAAGCAATATATCAGGTACATCTTAAAATCACAATTTTTCAAAACAGAAACATCATCTAACTCAGCAGATCAGTTTTTGCAAGCATTATTTATACGCCAATTGAATAATTTATCACTACTTTTTTATATATTTAATAATCTTTATTAATAATGATCTTGATAACAATTGCAATGATAAAATATTCCTGTTTACGATGATAAACTTCGGCATAAATCTTAATTTAATTACATCTATAATCTTACCCTTGGAAAATTTATTTCATACCTGTTTTTGAAAATATAACGTTTATATGTCTAATTAATTAACCCAATAATTCATTATGCTTGTATTTTCATGCTATTCGTTTTTTTGTATCGCGTTATATAAACTTGTCTTCAAAAACAGATAAATGGTCGTCAACGTAAGATTAACATCATTAAAGCTAATTAAAATAACTTCATTATATATGCGTATTTACACCTGCATATTACGCTTAAAATTAATATTGTTGTTTCTTTTCGTTACGTAATACTTCAAGAGTTATGATTCCTGTTTTTTTGTATTGCATAATGATTTAGCAAATTTATTTTTGTTGGTATTTGCCACATTTTTCTCACTATTCATTGCATCGTTTTCCTCCTCTTCTTCATGGATTCCCTCATGACAGGAATCGCTTCGTGATTTACTTCTTATGTAAACCGCTAGATTTCTCCTTTTCATCTCTTTGCATAAGTGGCAACTTTCTTTGGATTGTTGCTGCGTGGTTCGTTGGCTTTCCACTGATTTTCCTAAATAATAATACGAAACGAATCGTAGTGTGTCAATCTCCAATTTTATTTAATAATTATATACTAGAGTAAGTCAAAAAGTAAAGGAACTTTATAAAGATTATAAAGTTCTTTTACTTTTTGACTTACCCTAGTATATATAAAAAATTTTCTTTTATGTAAATATATATAATAAAAGTTTGAGTAGAAATACAACTTCTACTTTCATAGTTTTGACTGCATCATTTTATTAATCGATTACTAAAGCGCATTGACTGGTTTATGTTTTCACACAGCAATAAATGTATAGCAATGGTTCAATTATAGTAAGCTGAAATATTACATTGCTGAGTCTGAATTACGTTATATATCTACAGATCGATTAAAGTAATATATTATAATTTACAAATTATTTTTATCTCAAATGAATAATCAAGGATTCATCAATTTTTAGTAATAAATCTATAATTTAGATCCCATTAAACACATTTATCCGATATTTATGGAAATATTGAATTTCAAAATTTCTACATAATGGTATGTATATATGTAATCAATGTATTATGTATAAACATTATGCATAAAACATGAATAATTACTCGCAGAAATAATTGATTTTAATTAGCAGACTTATGTAAAGATTTTAACGAGAGAAAGTTCGAAGTTGGAAATTCTTAAAAATTATAATTTTATATCTTTACGGAAAAATACACAACAAAAAAATACATTTTCAGATCTTGAATGTTGCAGACGGATCTTTTGCTGAAAGTTCTTCACTTTTTTCTATTATTATTATTATTTTGTCATAGTTTTACGTAATGCTTATGAATACGAATATTTTATAAAAATTGAAAACATTCTCTTTTTGTTGATGGAAATCGCATATGTTTATCTGTGCGTATTTTACAAGTCATATAAAACTTGCTGGTTAAACCGGTTTATTTCCTCTTCGGTAAGCTTACTTATCCGAGCCTGCTAACGTGAATATATATAGCGTGATATTTTTCTTGATAAACATATTGAGGCATATATGACGCAATTCATGAAATATAAAAAGTCAAAGTATTTTCTCGAGAAAAACGTCTTATATTCGCGAAACGAAACAGAGTAATCGAACTATTAACATTTTATCCGCAACGATGCATGTAATTGATATGCAAGTATTCAAATATCAAACGTTCTTTCAAAAAAAAAAAAAAGAGGGAGATACCGTGAACTTTACTTAACATATTTATATAAGTACGCTAATAAAAATAAATAGAATTTTTTGCAGTAAGTATTAGTTTATATTTTACGCAACGTTTTATATCTACATCAATTACATATATTATTGTAGACAAAATATGAAGCTCAATAATATTTCAACGATAATTGGATAAAATTTTTGATGAGATTTAAATTAAACATTTATTATTAAAAGTTGACAAATTCTTGATTGTTTATTTTGAGATACAAATAATCTGTATGTTAGCTATATAATAAAATATTTTATCTACTTACACACAATTATATAACATAATTCAAGATAAAGTGATTTAATATTTTGATTTAATTAAAACCAATAATTGACACATTTTTATGTGTTTTGTGTGTGATGCTATAATTTTCTGAGTTTTTTTTACTCATTAAATGTGAATATTTTATTTTAAAGTATTAATCGTACTTTTCAAGAATCTAATTAAATGTACAGTATTATAAATAAATGGTAAATAATCAAAATTCTTAGCATATATATTAATTATTTTTTAATTTTCTCTTTATTGGCGATACACGTAATCTATTAAATATAATTGGTTTTGTTCTGCGCCAATAAAACATACCGGTGTAATAACATCGAATGACCGTCACGGTATTCGACGTGTTAATTAAAAAAATGCCAACGTAAGATCTCGGACTCGCTCACCTGTAGCGCCAGATAATTATATCCTTGCTTTGAGTCATGGAAATCCATCGTTCTACCTCACGGCTATTAAGATACTTGAATGTATTACGTGTAATAGTCTTAGTTGTCGCAAACATATTGACGGATTATATTTATATTTAAACGGATAATTAATCCGATGAAAATGATGCAGTCGTCTGAAGGATTGGAGAAGATGCATTTCAAAAATGTCTTAAAAACTTTGAAATCTGATTAGCATTCTTGTCAAATGTTTAATTGACATTTGGTAAGTTTCTTATATAACTAATGCGAACGAAAGATACTGTGTTTTGAATTTTAAAACGAATCCGCGGATTGATAACGAGAAGAGATGCTTTGAGGTCCGAAACGTGATTCGGGTCATCTCGTCTGAAGAAACCAGCTAAAAATACATGCGCGTATATATATCATAGAAACGTAACGTGCGTACGGATGATACCTAGAACAATTGAAATCGCGAATAAATATGCAAATAATGCAAATTATTTGGTCATATATGTATTATCTCAATACTTTGTATATCTTTTCTCGAAAATAATTGATTCTCTTTTTTCACATTTTCACAAAAGAAAATTTAAATTTAAATTTTATTAAAGAATCCATCACCCGTTTCTCGAATTTGATGCGGCTCTTACGTATATCTAATCTCGGTATAATTCAGTAATATCGATAACATCCTCAATAATAATGTGCTTATTGTTTTCGTAATATAATCATTGATTGACCAATGCAATTTTTCTGAGATAGAAACGCACATTTAAGATTGTACCATCGATAATATCTCATTTTATCTGATATATCATGACTTATCTTAAATACGCTAACAAGGGATCCTCTTTTTATTTGTCCGTATTAAGATCGCGCAGATATGAGATAAACGCGCGGTAAATTCGCATCAAAGTATTATTGCCAATATAATATTTGATCAACAATGTAAAATTAAAAAAAATCGATGTATGACCATGAAAATCGAGATTCGCATTTCGTAAATCAATGTTCCATGCTAAAACACTGATTTTCATAATTATGCAACGCTTATCTGGTTGCGATGACGTGAACAAAGACTGATTTGCATGAGAAAATACAGTAACACGTGTGCTTTTGCGTATCTTCCTTACCATTAGTAAATCGAGCAATATTTAATAATTAATATCGTGTAAATCATCCTGTCTCGATGAAATTATCCAAAGAATTATGGCTATAAACACCGCATGGTTATAAATGCGATTAATGTTGATAAAATGCGGTATGTAAAAACGCGAATTCATGATAATGTAGTGGTTATCTTTTTTTTAACGATATTTCTCTTTTGGTGCACATGATATGTACATCTAAACTGTAGCGATATAATGTAATATAAAATGATAATGCGAAGAATTATTATTTCTATTATCATATATCATTTTATATTGATTATTTTCGATTACTTTGGAGTGTATTTCATGTTCTTATAATGAGAATTTAATGCTAATTTATTAACAGAATGTTGACGCAGTTAATATTTTGCATACTTTGATATGTATGATTGATATATATATTCATCAGCATTTTTAATCTGATGGATTTAACGACATTGTATGTATATGGCGATATTGTACATTTAAATCGCAGCAAAAATACGACGTCAGTTCACAAAAATCTTTTACAATTTATTATTATATAATTATTAATATATATCTATATTGTTTTATATCATAATATTTATTTCTTATATTTTTATATAAAACTAATGTACTATAATTCTTTTTTATTTAAAATTTATTTTTTTATGTATAATTTTTAATTTATCTACTACAACTCAATTTACTCTGTTAACTTTGAAAAACTTTTTGTTCGTGTATAAAAAGCCATTTTGTCGCTCACAGATTACGAAGTTTCTGTATACAATGATTATTCTGAAGAGTCATACTTTTACAATACTTTTTACGGCTATTGATACGTGTTTACATTCTCTTCTCATTGTCAGTCTTCATCCGATTCGAAACGTTTTTATATAGATATTAAATAGCTGTGGCGGTGAATTTCGAATAATCGAAAGATACGTCGATATTATTTATTTCATTTAAAATGATGAATATGATACGGATATAAATAATTGAAGTAACTGTTTATTTTTTATTTGTTTGACGAGTGCCTAAAAATATGCTATTCAATCCTTACCGACAAATACTAAAAATCAACGATAAGATATGCCTTTCTACAGATAAAAGCACCGATATACATATATCTTGAGATTACTTGTCAATTATTTTCATCATATTTTCTGGCAAAAATATACGTGATACTTATTTTGTTCTATATGCGCGATCTTATGTTAAAAATAAAAAAAAGAAAACATGATTAGAACGGAAATATACTTTTTTGTTTATTAATTAAATTAATATTTGTAAGATAAAATCTGAGCCTGCCTCTTATTTACGTTGGGAAATTATTTTGCTTGGCTCCTGCAAAGACCACGTTTAATAAACATCATTAATCATCTGCGCGCAATATATCTTTGTTGTATTTTGACAAAGTTAAATATCATTGCACCAATCATTATCTTATCCAATATACAGGACATCAATCTAAGAGATTTATGAATTTTTTGATTAAAGTACAATAATTTTTTTTATCGAAAATATCCAGTTTTTCCTTGATTCTTTAAATATCACGATAATAATTTGATCTTAAATCAAGATTATCTGTCAAGACATAAGACAATTCTCTCTTTCTACATCTTTTTTCTGCAAAAATTCACTGAAAAATAAGATTTTAAAATCTGTTATTATTCTGCTATTTGATTTGCGTTCATTCATTTTTAATCATTTATATTATCGTAAAAATTATTAATATTCTTGTTTAAATAAAGAAAAGGAGATCGACTTCGGATTTTGGAAAAAGAATTCGTTCGTTAAACGAAAAAAAGACATCCTGTATGTTCATTGAAGGAAATATCTTCGCTGCAAGTATATAAAAGTAATGCCACTTATAGCATATTACCATCAATAAAATATGACTACAGTAATTAGAGAGAAAGAATATCCGTAATTAGTTGTCAGTTACCAAGTTATGGTCAAGGATAATGAGTAGAAAACGCGCTAGTTTTCGCAATACGAATATGATTACATATTCTATTTTCATAAACATTATCAGCTCCGAATTGAATATAATGAAAAAGATTCTGTACTCACTGGTGCTACTGCACTTGAAGTAGTCCTTGTTCCATGGTAATTCGTAGTCGCGATACTGCGGATTTCTCGAATATCCATAAGTAAACACCTCCGGTATGTAAACGAGATCCATGACGATTTTTTAATTAGCTATCAACGTTCGAATGAGAATGTCAAGAACGAGAATTGTCGGCGATTCTCTCGTCAGCGACTCGTATTCTCGAGCATGATTCTTTTTCTCAAGATGCTGCGATTGCTCCAGAAGATTAGTTGTAGATAAAGCGTCACGGTCTCCGTGTTCTTGATCGCAGAAACGTAGTTCTTCCAAAAGATCAGTTTGATCCCGTCGCCGATCGCTTCTGCTTTCAACTAACGAAACGTGGATCGTGCATGTATGTCTAACTCCAACGCATGTAATGTTTATCTGTCGGTCAACCCCTCTCCACTTTACCGGTTCTACGTCCGTTCCCCTCTACCGCTTCTTGCGCGATACATATACATCTTCCGTCCTTCGGAATGCGTATACGCTTGTTTACGCTCCCGATGTGCCCCACCTTCCGCTCCGCCAATCACCTTCGCCGCTTCTCGCGGATTTGCGCGACGCGCAAAAGGTAGCAATGTGCGTGACAACGAAAGTCGCATGCGTGCGTGCTTACGTGCGTGCGTGCTTACGTGCGTGCGTGCACGCGTGCGTACATATTAGCGCTCTCGTTTTATTTTATTGTCGATACTCATAAAAAAATAATACATTAATCATATTTGTATGAATTAAAACAATATAGCTTTCGATTATGGACGCATTAATATTTATTGAATCGAGTTAATTTATTGTTAAAATTATTGCAAAAGATATTTTTTTCATTGATAACTCGCGGACAATGAACGGCGTGAAAGCCGCATGCGGTGGATCTGTTTATAACAATTTTATACGTTAGAATAAATTTATTATATTTTATATTACATTTTTTCATTTTGATATTTTATTTTATTATTAAAAAACGTTACTAGATTCAATGATTGAATCATCTTTTTTTTTGAATGATTTTCTGAAAAATATTTTTCTGTAAATGATTCATCTTTTTTATCTGGAAGATTTTTCGCTCTTACAGCTTCATACAAGTTCAATTTATTCTATATTACATACTTGAAATCTTTTTTGGAATTATTTTGTCAAAATATCAAATTTTGTGCAGATTTTGTTTAGACGAACAAAATGTTATTCAATTACCTACTCGATGTTTTTGTTTATCTTTTTAACAAATTCTTCACACTGTATGTAAAAACAGTCTATTAATATTTGTAAATATATAGATAAAACTGTTGTGATATACATGTTGTGTACAACAATAATCCAATTTTATAATTAACATATCTTGGAGATTCGCTAATCGATATAAATATAAATCTTACTGTTGTGATATTTGATCATTCACGTGCAATTCTGTAGTATTAGGTACAATTTCTGTACATACAATTAAGATATATTAGAAACAGCAGACAGTCTGAAAATTAATTGTGCTTTCAAGCTATTTCAAGGAAAACGAAGCATAAATTGTTATTTGTTTACTTAAAATAAATATGAAGAAATAGGTATATTATACATTTTTGGCTCTTGAAAAATAAACTTGATTAAAAATTTTAACTTTATTTAAATTTATCTTAAATACTACGCCCAAACAAAAAATATATTCTTTTTTGATATTTCTCTTTATTTATTTATCGATGTATAAAAAAATCGGTTTGTCATTGATGGATGACAATTTTAATCGACGATATCCAGTGATACAATCTATAAATCATTAGATTTGCAACCGATTGCTTTCGATATTTCTGATGTTTCCAGACAACACAGAAAAGACAAAAGACATCTTAAAGATGTCTAAGACAATAAGCCTTTAAGTTGTCTTTTAGTCATTTTTTACAGACATGTGCTGTCTGGGTGTTATAAAACACGATAAACGCTGGTTTTTTTCTTTTTTTTGTTGGTGGATAGAAGATATAATTAGATATAATTTAAATATTAATAATATACATATATCGTGGTGCAAAGCGTCACGTGTTGCATGCATGAATATTTTTGCATGTGACAAATTCACATGTATACCTAATTCACATATTTTTTACTTACTTACTTGTACTATTTTTACCTAGTTTGTGTTTCGATAATACAGCATTGCAGCGTGGCAATTTCAGAAAAACGTAATTAAAAATAAAATCCTTATTTATAAGCATAATAGAAAAGAGATGTAAAAATACATTCTTCAAAAAATATTTTAAATTTAAATGAGAAAAGCGAAGAGGAAATGTTGCAAACATTACTTATATGTTTTTCTCGTCTTGGTGATTTGATCACATATAATTCACATATAAAAATATGTATTGTGGGGAGAAGTTGTTAAGAGATTATGTAAAAATATACATAAATATTTCTATAGGAGAGTTTAGGAGGTAATTCACGGACAGCGATGTTGGGAACGGTATCGCCGGCCAATATTCACGTGGAAGAAACTCTAGCGACTCTTCGATATGCATGCCAGGCCAGAGCTATAGTCAACCGAATCCGTATCAACGAAGATCCACATGATCGTGTAATTCGGTAAAATATTTCTTCCTTAAATACAATTAAACAAAAACTCAATATTTATCATCAGGATTACATTCTGCAAAAATGTCAGAAACGTAAAAATCGCACGAATATGAAGAAAAAAAAAAAAATACCCAAAAAATTAGAATTTTATTATTGCTACATTTGAGAGAACCAAAGTATAAAGTAAAATATATATATTTTAATAGCTTAATTTAGAAATTTATTCGAATAGCGAATTACAAGCTGAAGTTCAACGTTTACGCGGGATGCGAGAGGGATATGAGAAGCAAATTGGAGTTATACCTCGTCGATTACTCAATTGCATCGAGCCAATGCATCAGTCCGATGGGAAAGTTAAGCAAAAGCAAAAGGAGATTGATAAATTGAAGGATCAGTTAAAGAAAACAGAAGAGCAATTGGCCGCGACTCAAATGTGAGTGAAATAATTGGATCTCTTATATATAAAAGCATAATATTATGGAGTCAAATCCATATTTGTCCTCCTATAGTAATTTATATGTATATGTATATGTAATTATCTTCAATTGATCATTAAAGAAAAATTAACCAGAATAATTTTGTAATTATAAGATATAACTTTTAAATAAGGAACTTATAATAGATTCATGTTTTATGATGTTAAACTATTATTATTTTGTTGAAAGCTCGGAAATTATAATCATTTTATCATTTACAGTAAAATTTGTCAAAGTTTCAGGATTTATGTGTGTCTGTAAATGAAGCTATTTATCGTGGAACCATACGTGGTGTCATTAAGTCTGTACAGAAATTTCACAAATTTGTTTAGTGATTTTTTACGATTTACTTTGAATCGGTAAGACCTAATCGTTAAGACATGTATAATTACAGGAGCTGGCGCGAAAAGTTCCAGAAAGCCGAGGAGAAAAAAAGTTCGGAGCTTAAATATTTGCGTCGTTGTGGAATCGCCATCGAGATTGATTTTCACGAAAAAGATAAACAGCCTTGTCTCGTAAATCTCGCAGCCGATCCTATGTTATCCGGTACGCTTTTGTATCTCATACCTCCAGGTTTGGTTCGTGTTGGGAAAAGTAGCAGACCTGAATCTACCCTCACAAAACTGGATATCATGTTGGATGGACCTCTTGTTAGGGAATTGCACTGGTTAGTCAAAGACTGTGTGTGCTTGTTTCTTTTTTCATCCTTGGGCTCAAATAGAAAAGAGAAAGAGGGAATGAATTGGCGAAATAGAGGAGATATTTTTCTAGTGTGTATGCTGGCTTTTCTTTTTCATTATATGTGTTTTTTCGAATATATTGTGTGAATATATTTCCTTCATCATACCAACAGTTTCAAAAAGTTCTCGGAAACACTTTCTTTCTAAAAAATATAAAATACTATGAATTATTTAAGCTATATCTCCTTCAAAATAATTCATTTTTACAATTAATCACATATTTCCGCTATCAACTTTTGCTAACGCGTGTTGATTGTGTTCCTAAGAGCCACTTGAAAAGTTTTTCAGCTATATTTCTTCATACAGTTTCAGTAATTATGCCAACCAATTCCAAGAACTTTTTGAAGCTAACTATTTCTATGTATACATTGTACATTGTTTGTTAGTTCTTTCGACTGTTTTTAATCTTAATGCATGTATAATGCTACTATTATGCAACGAATGAGGATGTGTATAGTAACAATTATTAATTTATACAAATTATTTTATCGATTAGATGAATTCTGACAGATGTGAAACAAATTTTGTATTTCTTGTAATTCTATATAAGCGTTGTCGATTTTTGTTATATAATATTCGCACATTCTATTTATAATTATATTGTGCCATGTTTTACTATCGCCAAGCATGTCACATCATGCAGGATATATTAGGGATTCACAAAGTTACTGAATAAATTGGAATCCGAATAAGTCGGAGACTTATGCTAAAATATTTGAATTGTACTTGTTTAATTTGCCAACAAATATGCAACAAATTACAGCTCGTTTTAAAATGGACTTACGCACTTGGTGAAAATTGAATATTCATCGAAACAGATATAATGCTTATCTTAGCTGTTTACTGAATATTTCAATTCCTGCACATATGCATGATTAACATTTTTAATTTCTTTTTTTAGCTCCATCGAAAATAAAGGGGGAAAATTAATCTTGACACCCGAAATGGATGGAGACACATATGTCAATGGGCAGGTAATGACAATGAATAATATATCGTTAATAGTTGTAAAAGAGATAAAAAATAAAAAATTTGATAAAAATATTTCTATTACCTTTTAGATAATAACTGGAAAAATTATGCTTAAACATGGTGATCGTTTAGTCATCGGTGGTAATCACTATTTCAAAGTCCTAAATCCGTATGATGAGTCCTGCAATGCCAAACTTTCTACACAAGCGATAGATTTTGAATTTGCATATCAAGAAATTCTCCGAGTACAGGAAGAAAGGTATATATTGCTCAGAATAAATATAGAAAAAATGAACAAATTTCTCGATATTAAATATTAATCGAAAGAAAAGGATTAATTAGAACGCAATTTATGTAAATATTTATGTTATTAATGATTGTTTCAATGAAGATTGTGAGAATGCCATTTTATTTGTTACTACTGATTTTACAGAGATAACGATAGCAAATTCATTCATTAAAGATTCAATAAAACATTTGGCGGTTTTACGCTTTTGCTATCTGTACTATGATTAATGATATAATTTCGCATTGTTATCAAAACATATCGTTAGTGACATAAATACTTATCAACAATTGCGTTCTGATTCTTCTCCCATCGACAAATATCATCGTGACAATTACTATTTTTATACGCAGTAATTTTTCTTTGATACAGATTAAGAGCAGAATTGGAGGAATCGAAACAGAAAGCGATAAAGGAACTGGAAAATGCCAAACGCGAAGTGGAATTGCAACTCGGGTCGCAAAAATCAGCATATGAGCATAAAATCGAAATTCTCGGTTCCACTGTGGAAGAGCAAAAGCACGCACTTGAACAAATTAATCATAGAAAGAGGGAACTGGAATTGGAAAAGGAATTACTCGTCACAGAGATGGAAACTAACAATAAGATCAAGAAAATACAACTGGAGCAAAGTCACGCGAGACTATCGCCATACAAATCAAACTTCCTGCAAGAACTGGAGAATATTCTGAACGAAAGAACTGCGGATATCGAAAATGCGCTAAAGACAAAACTTAATCAAAAAGCAATAACCGCCGGTGGCATTAGTTTGCACGAAATGCAAATACTCGTCAAGGAAGCGACTCAGCGATGTAAAGAAGCCGGATTTAATTATGTGAGTTATGTTACAACAATTATATATACACATTATTAGGGAAAGTATCCAGTAATATAAATTAAGATAATTTATCATGTAAATTGAATAAAAGATATAGAATAATTTTTTTTTATTTTAGAATTTTTATTAGATTTTATTTTACTATGATACAATTATGATAAGAGATATCGATATTACTATTATTATTATAATATATAATATTATAATCTCAGTAACAATGATAAGATACAGCAGCAGAGAATTTGATATGCTTTAGCATTATAACAATATGTGAATACTACAATACGCAACTTGCTATAAAAAAACTGTCCTCTTCCACACAAAAATTCAATATTTTATAGGAAAATATAGAAGCACGTTTAAATTTTTATATTTAAAACCATTTTCTCTTGGAAATTATGCAATAAAAAAAATTGTTCTAATTTTTTT
>NW_021849218.1:935792-940496 GCF_003651465.1 Formica exsecta
TTTTTAATTATTATTATGAAGAATAATATTATTAGTTGTACTATACTATGATTTACTGAATATAATACTCTATGTAACAGATTATGTATACACAATTGTTTCAATTTTTTCTCCAGAAATCTTCATGCTACTTTCTGTTTCTAGGAATTCGATCAACAACAAATAATAGTAAAAAAGAATTTACAGTCAGTGATTCGCGTTCGTGATAAAACCCATATGATGGAGACATTATGGCAACCGATGGACTTTTTAGATTGGATCCATCGCTTGAGAAACTGTGATATAGAAGACTCGATAAAGGAATTGCGGGTTTTCCCTTACAATTGGGAGCCTTATGACACGAGAGAAATATTCGAAGACTCTTTAAACAATAGTCGAATTTCGATAAATATGACACCTGTAAAAAAACAATTGAACGAGAGCATTCATCAACTTACCATGGACACATCTATATTGGAACCGACTTTAAATGATCAAACTTCTGTAACGCATGATCAACAGGAAGATATAAATGCATGTCTTACTCAAATTGAAGTTGCCGCGAAGACCTTGAACAAGCTGTGCCACTATCAGAATCACAATATTAAGCCAATCGTCGAATCGTTAACCAAGATACAAGATATTATTGAAACCTTAAAAAGCATCTTCCAGAATAAAGATTTAAGTGAATGTGAAGACACGAGTACAAATTCGATAAACAGTGTCAACAACACTGTCATTGATGTAACAAATGATATAAAGACTATCTTCCAGAATAGAGATATAAATAAATGCAAGGAAGAAAATACAGCCTCATCAGATAATGTCAGTAATAGCAACATAGATAAAGGATTAACTGCGAAAAATGTTGTGAAAAATTCTTTAAATCACAATATGTCACCAAAGAAATCTAGCATGCAAAGTAACATTGATGTGAAAACTGAAAATTCTCCAAAAAACGTGAGGTTCATTGATAAAATTGAACGTCAATGAGTTCGATAAAATAAGTAATAGCTATTTAGGATAATGATTATTTTTAAACAAAACTTTTCAACTATCATCTCAAAAGTATCTTATTATTATTGTAATAATACTACAATAATGATACATATCATTTCACAGATGTAGACTTGTGACCCATTAATTAATTTATATCTTTTAATAAGCTTTAAATAATTCATTAGAACATGCCTTTTGTTTTTTCATGTTTTATTATTTTATCAGTTTTATTTAATTTTGAAATTTTGCTTGCATCATAAAACGGTTTTAATTCATGTAACCTAATTAAGAGGCTTAGTAACAAGATACTAAGATACAACAAGGAAATTAAATTATTTGTTTTACGAATATGTTAAGTAAAAAGAAATGTTTTTTATAACTTATGAATATTATATGAATTGTATATTGTGTATGTAAGCCTAGTTATAAATGATGCATTAATTAACCAATAATTAAAACGTCAGTTTTTAATTCTTATATTTAATTTTAAGACTGATCTCTCCCTTTAATATAAAATTTATTTTCCATGGAATTAGATAAAAATTTATAAGTTCTTATAAAACTGTATATGTAAAAAAGACTGTGAAGATTTTGTAAAGTTATCTATATTTATGTGTGCCACAAGAGTGACAATAAATCTTTATAAATCAAATAAAAATGATGCACACATATATATAGTCAAGCAACTGGGTCAAGTTTTATTAGAATTAAGTTCGATAAAGTTGAATTAAGACAAACACACATATTAACAAATTAATAGTGTATCTTAATCAAAATAATCTTCAATATCGATATTAGGATTTAACAAATCTTCTCCATACATACTTAAGTCCAACTGATCAAGTATCAAATTTTCACACATTTCCTCCAAATCTGTCTCTCCGATGAGTACCGCGCCCTGCATTTTGCCATCTTGTAAAATAATTTTGATATATTCTTGGTCTTTGGTGATTCGCAAAAGTATCTCATAATTCTTTTCCAAAGTTTGTCCATTGTACAAGCCGAGTAAGATAACCTTGTAAGAAAAAAATTTAGTCACATGAGTGAAGAGTTCGAAGCAAAAGTCTTGCAAGAATTCTTCGTTTCTTAAAGTCGCGACCATTGACTTTGCAGCGTAACGACCCATTTGATGAGCTTGTGTCCAAAGTCTCATCTGAAACCAATGTTTCGCTTTTGGCCAATCTACAGTACACACGTCTCCAGCAGCATAGATATCTTTCTTTGAAGTTTCTAACTTCCAATCTACTAATAATCCAGTGTCCTCTCCTTTTTTAAGATCTTCTAATCCATGTATGTCAGAATTTGGAATAACACCTGTTGCTGAGATAATAAGATCACACCCGATAATTTTACCATTTGTTAGTCGTGCATAGATTGGCCATTTTTCTGTAGAATTGGACTGTTTTTGCTCATCAGAAGTAAGTATTTTCGATATTTCACACTCGTACTCGACTTGTACATTTGTAGATGTAAAAAGTGTACTGCTCATGTCAAAACTGTTGTGCCAATCTGGACCAAGAGCAGCTCCGTTTTTAACTGGTGCGGTATCTGATACTACATATCTCATTCTTTTGGTTGGTGTATCTTTATTTTCCGACATATCGGATTTGGAATAAATCTTGTTTAAAAAGAATTCGGCAGCTCCAGGATCGACAAAAGTTGCGGAAATGTGTTTATCTTTAATTACCCAGATTATTTCCACGCCTTTAATCTCGTGTACAATTTCGGTAGCAATTCCTCCGTTACCAATAATTATGATTCTTTTCGCATTTTTAAGCTTATGAGAGAATTGTAGTACAGATTCTGTATCACGAATACCTACAATAAGGTTATTGTTTTCTGCAATTAACTTCGGTTTCGCGCCAGTACAAAGGCACAACATTTTGAAACTTATAGTCTTTCCATTGCTAATTTCTACTAATTTTCTAATAGTATCAATCTTGACTACAGTATCATGAATCACTTTTAACATCTTATGTTTCTCGTCTAAGGCTGTTGCACTTTTCTCTTCTACATCAAAATGTATTAATGTTTTGCCTAATGGAACTATATTTGTCACGGCTTTTATCAAAGGACTAGCAGTAATTAAGATTATACTTTCTTCTGGAGCAAGAAAGCTTAATCCTTCAGCGCAGGATACTCCAGCTATACCACCTCCGACTATGACAAAGGTGGATTCTATTTTTTTTCCCGTATATGCTTTGGATTTATCCATATTTAATAGAGAAGTATATATATATATATATATATATGTTAATCGATTTTATTTGTTCTGTTTCCACTCAAAATAATTGTATTGTCTTATAGGAACATCGAATGTAATAATTCCATAATCCTTGGCCCTCATTAACGCAATTTCGAGTTCTTTGTGTCTCTTTTGACAAATACTTGTTTGTCTATAAATATATAGAAAATATCCAAACTTAAATATATATATGTCAAAAGATATTTTAGCACAAACATAATAGAGAAATATTAATGAAATATTAATGATGAAACTAAGATATTACTTACGAGTAACTTAGAATTTCTCCATTGTATTTGCTGATAAATTGTTCAAGTAACTTGACATTTCTATGATCAAATACAAGATATTCGTCCCTACATATGGGACAGGGATTTCCAGTAGATATTATACCACCTCTCTAAATTATATATCATAATTATTAGAAAGATTATATCAATTTTGTCATACGCATATGGCAGAAAAGTTTGCATACATACTACACAAGTTTTTCGAGTTTTTCTAGGTGCTCTTTGTCCTTTATAATTTCTTCTATATAATTTCCATACTGGGTTATCTCCATAAGTCTGTTTGTAAGCTAGATTTTGTGATATTTATGTCATATAAGTTTGTAATAATGATGTTACTAAACTTTATAATAATCATACTTAATATCAATCATATGTAATAACTAATTAATGACTTCTTACCATCACTATCCATATACTTGATACTTGTCTCTACTGAAACAATTGGTCTGTGTGCACCTTTAGAAGTACATATAGTCGATCTGTTGCCTTCAGTCGTTATTTCTTCCTTCGTATTATCAGAATAGCGTGGACATGAGGAAATAATGGATCTTGTTGAATCGAGCTACAAATAATTTATATCTATAAAAGATATTGGTTTAAATATGTGATTTTTCTAATACGATTATTTTGCAAACTTACTTTATGAGTTAAATTTGCTCGCGCCAATGTTCCTATTCGATGTATTGCGTTTAGAATCAACATCTTCGGCAAGGTTACTGTGAAAATAAAAAGTATCTATTTAAAATACTATATAATTAAACAGTTTCATATAGGTTAACAGCACATGGATTAAACAATCTGTAATTTACAATGGTAAATGTTATAGAATGAAGTCATAATACGAATTAAATATAAATAAATAATCGCGAAATTTACATTATGAAGTAAATAGATATTGATATTTATCGCACAATTATCATTTAAAGAATAATAATTATATTATATATATACATCATAATACACACATATTTGGCAAAGTCAAGTAATACGAAAATCATAGAATGAAAACTGAATCTATATTCATAAACACACATATGACAATGTACTTAATAATATATTTAAAAAAATAAAAAAGAATATATTACATGTAAACATATATTTTTTTAACATTTCATAATTTATTTCAATTCTAAAATAGTTTCTTATTTGATTTATACGATTTCATGAACACGAGTCGCGACGTGCCCTCCT
>NW_021849218.1:941808-1005137 GCF_003651465.1 Formica exsecta
CAATAGCCAATCGAATTCTCGCTTTTCCGGAAAGATGGAAAAATTATTAGTTACCGCGTCATTTTCGTTAGTTATTTCTTTCTCCTAAATTCCGATAGTGATATTGATCAATCAGATACAACAGATTTGCGTGATTGTATGTTTCTATACTTTTTATGTTTCGAGTGGAAGTGCTTTTGCTTTGAAAAGAAAAATTAAAAAAACAAAACTGGTGTAGAAAATTTAATTAGAAGAATGATCTACATTGTCATATTGTTTTCCCCACAATTGATGAATATAAAGAGAGACAATATATTATAGTCAAAGCGTATTTATATTTAAAATGTGGAGAAATAATCGTGACGCGTTTTTCTCGTGTTGATGCTCTTTAGTGCATTTCTTTCATGGATAAACCGCGAAATAATTATTTTCTAGATGGGAATGTGCAAGATACAGAAAAAGATATGCTTGCATCTCGGATCGATTTATATAGAACGAGATCTATAGATTCTAGATCTCTCAGAATCAATTGTTGAATGTCGCAGATGTTTATTCTTATTTTGCCGAGTCAGCAATGTTAGCAAATCAATGCTCATCAGTTCTCATATTGAAATTGAACTGGATTGAGTAGCGAAGTCGTTCAATGACCTATTGGCTGAGCTTGACTGAGGATAAACGCATCTCATGAAAAAAAGGAAGAAAAAAAAAGAAATTAGCCTTGCAGTTTTGACAAGAGATCTCTTCGATAACATATTGTGCTAGAATTCTTAATGTCAGTGAGATTACATTTCTGAAAGGTAATTTTTTCTGATTTATAAAAATATTTAAGTGTTTACATCTGAAAGTGTTAATAAATGAGATAATATGTTAAATCAAACTGTAAAATAATATTGTGCATAAATATAGAGAATAAAAAATGTGGATTAAATTAGAAGGTAAAATCCAATGAAAGAGAGATGTATATATATATATATATATATATATATATATATCTCGCATTTACAAGCTTTTCGTCGCGACACTTTTTTTCGTCCGATGCTTTTCATAATTTTTTCATCCATAACAATTTCATGAATTGCCTTTTCTGTAATCTGTCATCGTTAAACAATATCTCGCGAAAATGCGTGCTCTTGAATCTTCCTCAGAAGTTTTCGTCCCTCATTATGCAAATCGAATCGTATTTATTATCGCATATACTACGGTAACTGTTTCAAACTTTAGAAGCATATTTGAAAGTTTAAGATAAAGGCAAAGGTCGCGCAATTTGAAAGACGGTTTACTGAAAGGATTACGGCTACAAGATAGCGATATTAAAACAAATTTATGTGGCGCGAAGGAGAGGAGGGGGGGGCGAATGTATAAATTTTAATCAAACTTGTTGCGATAATCCGAATATATAGATTATTATATTATTATATATATATATTTCATTATTTCTCATTGAATCATCTCCTTAGCATTTTAATGTCTTTAAATGTATGCTCTCTCTTTCTCTTATTTCTTTTTAAACTGTATATTATTTTTTCAATCATTTTAGCAATAAAATTTCATAATTAAAAAAATTTTTTTTACTGTGTAAATTAAATTTGTAAATTGTGGTGCAGTAATTGTATTACAGTATCTTTATCTTATAATCTTTCATGAATATTGATTTTATATATATATATATATATATATATATATATATATATATATATATATATATATATATATATATATATATATATATATATATATATATATATATATATATATATATATATATATATATATATATATATATATATATATATATATATATATATATATATATATATATATATATATATATATATATATATATATATATATATATATATATATATATATATATATATATATATATATATATATATATATATATATACACAAAATATAAGATGTTCCAGAAAAATATTATTTGCTTTATAAAATATGACAAATTTTGAAAATATTTTTTTAATTTGTTCAAATTCTTAGAAAAGATTATTATTAGACAAAATTCATTTTTTTCTGAATATTATATATTTTTGTTAATTAAGTTTAATTTTGAAGTTTAAACTTCTTTCTAAAGAAAATAATGTTTAAAATTAATTGCAAGATTATAATCTATTTTTATTTACTAATTATTTATATTTCTTACATATTATTTATATTTCTCAAATATGATTTACACTAAAAAAAAACAGTTTTTGGTTTTCTTTTTAATTTAACTATTAATAATTTAAGAAATATAAAGTTTTTACTTTTTATCTTTAGAACATATAGTTTTTCTATATCTTTAAAAATTGTAAATTGTAAATTTTGTTATCTCTTGCGTTATATAATCCTGGTAAAAATGTTTTACAATTCTTATTATATGCAAATACATAATTATCATTGTATTAACTAAGGAAAATTCAATCTGAAAGTAGATTTAAATATACCTTTTTACTTACAAGATTGATGAGTTAGTTGTTGTATGCTGATACTTTGTAAAAATATTGAGATCTACACTTCCAAGATATTTGTTCTATAAGTTTTCGATTCTTTAAATGGGAAACAAAACAGTGTGAAACAGTTTTAATGGATCGATGCAAGAAATTTTTTATCAGAAGGTAAAGTATATTTAAATTTTTATTGAATTTATATAATTAAATTTTATGTATATTTCATATATATATAATTTTTTTTTGGCTTTTATTATTAGAGTTGTTATATACAGAGTGTCTCGCATATTATTATTACGTTAGTGCTTAACAATATATTCTTTGGTCAATTTAGAGTCGGTTTTTTTCTGTACAAAAAAAATGGGGAGACATTATTTAGCATGAATATGCCTATCTTTGTTATTACATATCTTTATAATTAAGAATCTTAAATTTAATTTTTATAAAGATAAAAAAAAAATCTATTTGAAATTGAAGATCTTATAAATATGCATATGTAAGCTGTATAAGAAAACTGTTTTAGGCGCACTGAACCTCCTCTTGATGATTTAGAGACTGAACTTGAAAGAAAAGAACGATGGAAAAGTATTTACATAATTTATTTTACTATGTTTCTAATGTCACTTGGCTTCAGTATTATACTTACTGGTGTTTGGCCATATTTAGACAAGGTTTGTATGTAGTGTACATATATGTACAAGATAATATATTGATAAAAAAATCACAAGAAATTATATGCAATATATATTTAGATATATGTTTATATCTTAGTTGGATCCTACGGCAGGAAAAGAATTTATGGGTTATGTAGTGGCGGCTAATCCATTAGGACAAATGCTGTTTTCGCCTCTGGTGGGCTGGTGGGGTAATAAAAGAGGATCAGTAAGATTACCACTTTTAGTAACCTTAGCGATGTTCACTGTTGCGTCAGCATCTTACAGTATCCTTGAGTTGATACCAGGTGACAAAAAAAGTTATATGGTTATTGCCAGATTCTTCGTTGGAGTTAGTTCTGGTTAATAAAATATTCAAAGTTTTTGAATTATATTAGCACATTTGTATATTTTATTTATTAATTAATCGCAAATATATATTACTTTTTGCAGCTAATATTGCTGTAGCAAGATCTTATCTATCTGCAGCCACAAAACTTTCAGAACGTACACGTGCAGTTTCTATGGTATCTCTTGCACAGGTAATTTTTTTTCCCATTATATTTTTATATACAATACACGGATTAAAAATCTATTACAGTTTTTTATATTATAGTTATTTATTTCTCTGATAATAGATGATCTTGTTATAATTAGCTTACCTACTTATTGTACAGAAGACAATTGAATAATTTATATTGATTGTATATGAATGACAAAGTATTTTGTAGGTGCTAGGTTTTGTGGTGGGTCCTGCATTGCAAGCTGCTGTAACACCTCTTGGAGACCATGGTGTAACTCTCGTGATGCTGCCTATAAACATGTATACGGCGGCTGGTTGGATTAATGTAATAATGGGAATTTTCAATTTTATTTTATTCCTTCCATGGTACTTCAAGGAATATAAAATTGCTATAAAAGAAGCTATGCGCAATGAGGGCACAGCTACAGGTATAATAAATTTATATTGTATTTTTATTATAATATTAATTCTCAAGTTTAATCATAATTTCACATATTTTACCCCATTTTTGGATAAAACTAAATATTTTATTTTACATGATTTTTTATTGTTAATTCTCTTTGATATTGATGGGTATGTATACTTATATAATAGAATTTATTGTATTTGCAGAAAAAGAAACGTGGAAAGCTATAAAACCTGACTATTTAGCATCATGGACTTTAATTTGTGCATTCTTTGTTTTGGTCTTTAATTTTGTTCTTCTTGAGACGTAAGTATATTTATTTTTTGATATTTATTAAGGACAATTAAAGGAAAATTGAAAATAAAGATATATATATATATATACATAAATCTATTTTTTTCTCTGGAAAACTAAAACTTTATTTATAGAGACAGTCGAGATTTTAAGAGACAGTTCAACACATTTACTATAAAATATTAAAATTTAAATAATAAATTGAAATCTTTGTCAAGTAGACAATTTTAATTAACATATATGCTATTTATATGTATAGACTCGGTACTTCTCTCACTATGGATCAGTTTGCTTGGTCTAAAAAGGAAGCACTATATTATATGGGAATATTGATGAGTGTTGGAGCTATAATAGCTTGTATTACATTTACTATGATTGGACCACTCTGTAAAAGGTATAAAATAAAACTTAAAATTGCAAATACTTGTATAGTAATAATTTATAGCATTTATAGTTATATAAATAAACGATATTATTTATATTGTATATGTATCATTAAGTAATATTGCATTTTTTTATAGATTTGAAGAACGTAAAGTAATGATGTGGGGTGGATTCTTTTTTATGTTGATTGGGCGAGTACTGTGTATTCCATGGGGCCCCAATCCTCCCCAAATTGCAGATTTTGGACGTAAGTGTATACTTCAAATTATATTTATGTATGATTTATTTTCATTTTGTTCATATTATTACACAATTATATTACACAATAATGTATATAATTTTGTAATAAAAATGTTTGTGTTGGAATATTTTGTAGCGTACAATAATATCACGGTAGACGCCAATGGTACAGAAATCTTAGGATGTCCAATTACTCAAGAATGGTGCCTGTATACTCCGCAACTGACAATTACTCAATTCTTTATCGGTTATGGCTTTACATCGATAGGTTATCCCCTGGGGGTTACTTTGATACAAATTATATTTAGCAAGATTCTCGGCCCGCGACCGCAAGGAGTATGGATGGGCTTAATGACAGGTGCGGGTTGTGCATCTCGTGTTTTAGGCCCAGTGTTTGTAGGCCTCATTTATACTCGCTTGGGCACATATCATACTTTTGGTATTACCGGCGCAATGTTGCTTATTTCCATGTTGTGGTTACAATTTGTAAGTGAACGTTTGATTTCACCGGAGGCGAAAAAAAACGATAATGCGCCGAATAGGCAAGGGAAAGATGTCGAAATTCCATTAGTTCATTTAAGGTCTGATAATACTCAAACATCGCGTGAAACTGTGAAGTTTAATGGAACATCAGATTGTGATTGCGAAAAAGTATAATGATAATAATGAGGTTGAGGTAAAGAAATTATCTCTGCAAACAATACAATATATACAACTGCCACAACATATTGTATATAAACATTAACAAATGCTATTTCGATAATGATAAGCACACACAAACTGATTTATATTTTTTATGAATATATATAGATTATTATTATGCAATCGTTAAATGCATAAATATTTTATATACAATGTTACATATTTTTCTACATATAGTTAAGAATAAGTGCCTCTATTCTGAATTCTTAGAGATGAACAATAATTGAAGATAAGAGAAAATCTATAATACTCAAAACTTAATAGTTGAATTATTTATATTTTACCAATTTTTTTTTTTTATAATAAATCCTTGAGTAATATCGTATTAATTTCAATATGATATTAGATGCTATTTTCAGACTTGGAGTATGAAGACAATAGAGGCTTGCCATAAACAATGCCAATAATGGCATACATAAACTACTCTTCCGTGAATAAAAAGTTATAACTTTAAAACAAAAAAATTCACACTTATACTAATATTAACATTATTAACCTTCTATTGAGAGAATAGTAAGAGTATAATAGAGATAAATTTTGGCACAAATTGCGATTTTTATATACAAGGATCTTAATTCTAGTAACAAGTCATTATTTTAATAATTAGAAACAAAAAGTAAATTTCTATAACAATATGTATATTCTATAATTGTAAATTCTAAGAGCACTTCTACTTTTCTATTTTTTTTATGAATTTTAAAATATGATCTATAAAGGACTTTAATAATGTACAAATTCATATAAGAATAGCACATAGGAGAGCACTGTTGTGTGTATTGTATATGAACTGCGGGTAATATTATATGTACAAATTTGTTGGGCTGTAACAGTTATTATGTGATATGAAATTTTTATTTGATTGTTTGTATTGTAATAGGTGTTTGTCCCTGCACAAGATTTGATAATCAAATGGCTTTTTTTAAAAATGTTTTTGTTGTTAATAACATAACATAATAATAATCATTTTCGCTTAAGATATAGTTTGAATGTTGGAATGTTTATTAGATTATTGTAAGATTTGCCATATTTGCATACTTTTTTATATAACATAAATGCAACATAGATCAATGCAAGAATGTAAAAAATGCGGTTTGTTTTTTCGTATAACTCGAAAAGCAAAGACACTGATCTAACTGAATAGAATTTTTACCAAATTTAGTCTTACATTAATTTAGAAACAGATATATACAGATGACAGATATTATTGTTAATGTATTAATTTTTTTAAATGAATATCTTAAACGACAATAACATATGGAATTGTAATAAAAATAATTTACATTCAATATTAGAAAATCACAAGATGTTATTATTGGGCGGAAAATGTGATAGAAAAAATTCAATGGAAATATTTGTAAAGAGAAATACGATTAATATCACATTCATAGTGCAATAAAAAATTGTAAACATGATTTAAGTAAAGATTTAAGTAAAGTTATATTTGTAAATTTATATATAACGAATTTATGTATACCAAAATTATACAGACATATATTTTTTAATATTTGTAATATTTTTAATGAATGGAAAATTATTTGAATATACTTAATAACTGGAAATCAAAATATGTATGTTGTACTTATAATTATACATATATACTCTATGTATCATATTCAAAATTAATAATAATAAAATATAAAATTATAATAAAACTTGCATTCTGTTTTATGGTTTAGCTATAAATACAGTTTTATTTCTATAATAAAAGAAAAATGGATAAAAATTCTTCGAACTTTTTACAAATCCTTAATAATATAATGCACCAACATAAAAATTTTTATTTTTATTATTTATTGTAGTAGTAGAAATTATATATATTTGGCTATCATTTCTTCTCTTACATTTCTTTGTATATACTCTTAACACGAATATAATAAAACCTTGAAACCTAAAAAAGTCTGTCATTAAAAAATTGACATATATAAAGACATTCTCATGGAGGTGATGTGTTATCACTTATAAATGCTACCGATATGATAAGAGTGCATAGTTTCTATGGATTACAAAAAATGATTAATATGTATATCTTAAGACAAATTGTAAAGCAATGTGGATTATTCATATAAATAATATTTCTAATTATAAATTAATCTTTCTTCTTTGGTTTCTTGGGATTACGTGAACGCGATTTTGCTTTGCAAAGTGGACAAATTGGTGCATTTCTGTGAATTTGTTGATGGCACGAAAGGCAAGATTTCATAGGTGGTGGTTGTTGCCTGTAAAACATGGTGGAGATAACATTTTTAATGATAAAAACGATAATAATAAAGATATATAATATTTCTTGTCTTACATAGAAAAAATGTAATAAAGAGGTCGAGATATACCAGTGGTACCTGAATGTTGGAGCTGGGGGCCCTGGGGCTGGTGGCAATGGCCTAGGTTCTGGTTTACTTGGCCCCTGAAGGGGTTGTGGAGCTAGAAAAGGTGTCGAACCTCCTGGATGTCCAGGATGATGTAGTCCAAGCGAAGGTAATAAATCGTCACCTCGTACTTCTACTCTCCATTCTGCCTTTTGCATCGGCCGTTCAAAGTAGCTATGAACAAACCGTCTACACAATAAAAGTTTAACTCAGCTCAGTCTGTAATTTCACTTTCCATTTAATAGCTGGCAGTAGATACACTTTTCACAATGGCAAGCTTAACAGCTTTGAGCCTAATTAATATACTTACTCTGGAGAGATAAGATCTGACTCGGTCTCATATAATTCTGGTAATCTTTCCAAACCTAGAAATTCTCTACGCATACGATCAATGTCGTGCTTCAATGGCTGATAGTCATTATTATGAATCAATTTTGCTGTTTCTCTTGCCCTGTTACGTGCTTCTTCTGCTTGCTTAATTACTGATTCCATCTAAAAAATATAAACTCTGTTAGCAACAAAAAAAGGAAACTCCATATACTTTAATATTTTGTATAATTTTATACTATCCTGGTATTATGCCTAGTAAAAAAAAAGAAATATAAATTTACTGCATTAATGTCTGCATGTATCTGACGCAGCTCTTCTACATGTGCCATTTTCTCCTGCATTAGCAAATCCATTTCTTGTTTATATTCTAATAAACATTTCTCCTCTTGCTCAGTTTGTTCTACCTCTTGTAATATTCTCTGTTTCAGTTTTTCCAATTGAACAGTTTTTGATCTGGAAATACGCAAAGAGAATTAAACAAGCAAATAAATTTTATGTGCAATATACATGTAAAAAGATATTACATATGACATACCTAATGTCTTTTAAAGCTTCCAGCTTTGCAAAAATTACTGCTGTCTCGGGTGCTGACATTTCGTAGAGACTGATTTCTATTAATTATATATTATAAGTTCTGTGATATTTTAATTGTATAATTTTCTTAACTCGTTGGACTCTACTGCATATTCCGTATCGGAGCAATTAGTACGAAGAAACGTGCGCACATGACAGGAATTTTATGGAAAATTATAACTGTGTAAATCGGCTTCAGTGTTTCGGATGATTTTGCAAAACGATTTGACAGTAATCGATTTGACAGGGTATCGTAAAAACAGCGTCCGCGACACAGCGTTTCATTAATTATTTTTTTCATCTACCCGCGTAAGATAGCGAACTTCGAAATCTCTCCAACGAGATGAACGTGCTGCGCCATCTGGGATGCTGGGACTCGTAATCTTGACAGGCGCTTCAATTAAAAATTTTTTTCGCTCCGCATCCTAATTTGGCAACACATATGCGGGATAAAAAATATCATTTCATTTTATTAATAGAAAATATAATATAATTATCAATTATAAAAGATGCGAAGAACTAGATAAGTTTTATATTATATATGCAAATATTTCTCAAGGCGCGTTTCAGTTTTCATCAAGGGGTATGTTCCGTTTAACGCTACGAAAGTTTCAAAGCGTTCGATGACCAATCAGAACGAAGAAATCTTTGTTCCTTTCGTCCTAATTGGTTAATGAAACGATTCGAAATGTTCACGGTGTCCAACGGAACGCTCCGAAGCGCTAGATTCTTCGTCCTAATCGGTCCATCAAACACTTTGACGCGAAAATAGTGTCAATTGACAAACGAGAGAGGTCGCGTTGAGCGGCGCGTGCGTGTGACAGGTCGCGGATTGCGCATGCATGCTTTGTATCGGCTTTGGAGGGGCGTAGAAAGGAGGCCATATTGTACAGTTGAATTGAAAGAACGAAAATAATTGTATCGCTCGCGTTCGCGCACCGCCCTTGGATTCCCTCTATTTTTGTCTCGTATCGTTTTGCGCGACGGCGACGTTTGTCCGTGGTCGCGTGCCGCGACAGCCGTCACGAGAACAACGTACGGGAGCCAATCGGCGGCTCCTGTGTGGCCTCCTGTCTCTTTGTATATAAGCCATACACATCGCGCAGTAGTACGGTTCCAACAACCCCAGAGACACCCGACTTGTCGGCTTATTAAAAGGTGCTTGTTGCTTGCTGCTTGATCGAGATGGGCACTCGGGACGACGAATACGATTATTTATTTAAAGGTAAATATCAACGCGTTCCTTTCTCTCGCTGTCTCTATATGTATACATTCGAGAGAATGCTCCCCGACCCCGATCGGTTCCCATTTCCGCCACGGTGATGCTCGTACGTCGTACGTCACTTCGCACGGACATAAACGATGGCCTGTCGTTACGATGACATCAGAGACGATGACCCATCGTCGCGCGATGAGAGAGGCTACTCCTCCCGCGATATCTCGTACCGCGGCGTCAGCGAGGCGACTTCCTCGTCGACGATTCGTCGCGTTCCGCCAATTTCTCCTCTCGATTCCTCTCCCCCCTAGCTCGATTTTGATTTTTCTGAAAAACACCCGTGGATCCCCGATTTATGCATTACGTATATAATTGGGCGAGCGCGCGCGATATACATGTGTGTATCGAATATACACGATGTATGATGCGTGTCCGCGATATTTGCTAGTACGTGTGTGAGTGCGTATGTGTGTGTGTGTGTGTGCGTGTGTGATGAGAGTAAGTGCGTGTGCCGTACGATACATACAAAATTTCTTTCGACCTTGTCATTCCGCAAAGCCCTGCATTTTCGGAAGTCACGAAAGAGAGCGAAAATTACCATGAACACTTGTCAGCTGTTATCAGTTGTTGCACTTATTTTTTTCCTTTTAATTTTATCGCAATTATCGTAAGTTGGGTTTCTTTTTCTTGTTTTTTTCTTTTTTTGAGGTATAGATTTTTATTCAGTTATTCAGCACATTAATATTCCATAGGATACTTTCATTAGGTTCGTCGATCTTTGACTTGTTAAAGATATAATGTAATCATTTAGATCTGTACATTTAGATCTGTCATTATATATGTCGTGATCAGAAAATACACTGTGTTATACTATGTACATAAGTTCAGTGTCATATTTCTTATTATTTATGGGCATTTTTTAAATATTGTTTAGTTGATTTTTATATAACTGAAATTTAAAAATGGATATGACATGACAAAACTTTATTCTAGATTTCTTTATTCGAAATGAAGGAATTAAAATATTATTATTATAATTCCTTATACAAATACATAATCTATATTGTTACATTTATAAATGTTTACTAAGAAATCACACAATAGAATGTTGACTTTACATGATCACGCATGCGCGCGCGCGCGCGGTCACACATACATACATACACACACACACACACACACACACATTACATTTATTATGTGTATATTATATAAAATATTTAAGTTTTGGGCACATGATCACGCATGCGCGCGCGCGCGCGCGTTCACACATACATACATACATACACACACACACACACACACACACACTACATTTATTATGTGTATATTATATAAAATATTTAAGTTTTGGGGGGAGGGGTTATTTTATTTTGAGCATGTGTGGAATGAAAGGAACCAATTATCTGCCAAGTCTCTGCTTGTCATGCTTTATTTCCCATAGATGACCAATAGTAATCTACAGGAAGAATATATACACACACATGTACACTAACACAATAATAATACCATTATGATGTGGCACTGATTCACTGATTCATGACAGAAACTTTTTCAGCTTTATAGAGATAAGAGAGAAGTATAATATATAATTTATTTAATTCCGATTACATATTTTTTCTCTTCTCTTCTCTTCTCTTCTCTTCTCTTTCATGATAATATGTAACACAACACACACACACACAAATACACGAACATTTTATAATTACGAATTATCATTATCATTATCTAGATAATTATCATAATGACTTTTAGCACTTAAAGCACTTGTATATAGTAGTTTTATATAGTATTTTTTAATAAGACTAAAGGAATAATTTTTTTTTTGATATGTGAACTGATATTTTTAAAGTAAAAAAAAAAAACTATTTAATAATTACTGCTAAAATAATTATCACAAAAAATATGTTCTTCTGTTTCTAAATCATTAAATAAGATTAATTATAAAATATTGATATCAGGTTTAATTTGAATTGTTTAATCAAATTTCTCTGTACTTTCAGTTGTTCTTATCGGAGATTCTGGAGTAGGGAAAAGTAATCTTCTATCTCGATTTACGAGAAATGAATTCAATTTGGAATCAAAGTCTACTATCGGAGTCGAGTTTGCAACACGCAGTATACAAGTAGACGGTAAAACTATTAAAGCTCAAATTTGGGATACAGCTGGTCAAGAGCGCTATCGTGCGATCACTTCTGCGTAAGTTTAAATTTCCATTCTCTATCAGTCATATTCAAAATGTATAAAGGCAACAATAATATGTTACAAAAAAATATTTTAAATAATATCATGATATTATAATATAATGATTATTATGAAATTGTGGGAGTCATAATTTTTAACATATTGCTATAGAAATATTGATAGACTGTAAAAAACAAAAAAACAAATTTAAAAATTAAATAATAAAATATTATTATTAGAATTAATTTTTTATAATAACAATAATAATAATAACAATAAAATTTTGTAGATTATTATTTGTTATTATTATGATATTTAAATATTTATTTTTAAATATATTTTTTTCAATTAAAGTTTTCTGAGTAAAATTTGCAATAACAATCTAATTAAAAATTAAACTCTTAATTATAAATTGAAATTAGTTATATGTTCATATCATTAAGAGAAACTTTATCTAATAAAATTGTTTGTATTCAATATATAACTAAGAAACTTTGTAATTAGATAATCTCTTGTTCAATTTTCTAAAATACCGATTATATTTAGAAAAATATGAAAAAGTAATAAAACTGAAAATATAGAAAATACTTTATTTCATGTGAAATTAGCTCGATTCGTTATAGATTTGATACATGACATGAATATTAATAATCTTTCTTAAATTATCAGATATTATCGCGGAGCAGTCGGTGCACTACTTGTGTACGATATTGCGAAACACCTGACATATGAAAATGTAGAAAGATGGTTACGAGAATTACGGGACCATGCTGATCAGAATATTGTGATCATGTTAGTGGGAAATAAGTCAGATTTAAGGCATCTGCGTGCTGTTCCAACTGACGAGGCTAAGGCGTTTGCTGAGAGGAATGGCTTGTCTTTCATTGAAACATCTGCTTTAGATTCTACTAATGTTGAGACAGCATTTCAAAATATATTAACAGGTAATAGATTTTAGGATCTTGTTTGTGATATACATATATGGATATCATATAGAGCTAATATACATTGAATTGATTGTTGAATATAGAGAACATTATATAAATCATATTAGAACTAGTAATTTTTTTTTTGCGTGGGAGGAGAAAAATGCCTTATGCATACCAAGAAGCTGGCTCACAAGGTTATGCAGGACTTGCACCTGCTAAAAAACTCCCCCTTCTGTGACTGCCTCAGGCCATGTACCAGGATCCTGAAATATGCTTTCGCATCCCACTCCTATAATCCCTTCCTACCCCAGCCCCATACCCTCCCTCCAGAACTAGTAATCTAACATCCTGGTTCTGTTAATACTTCATGTTTGTGTTGTGTTACATATATTCTTTTGCCGTAAAATATAGAATTTCCTTAAATTTTGTTACTACATGAGATATTTGGTAAATTGAAATAATTTTTGAGAATATTAAAAACTTGAGATAATTCATTTTACATACAATTTTATATCATATTTTCATAACATAAGCTTCACATGTTGACATTTGTAATCTTATGTTCGCATTTTGTAATCTTATTTAATACAATTCTTTGTTTTTGTAGAAATATACAGAATCGTATCGCAAAAGCAGATACGAGACCCACCTGAAGGTGATACAATCCGGCCACAGAACGTAGAACAAATTGAAGTTAAACCAACGATGAATGCTGAGGGAATGCGTAAGCAGTGCTGCCAGTGACTCACCTTGTTGCTTAAAATGTGTGTACACGCAAATACAGTATGAATATCACAGAAGTACAGTTGAATAATATCTAATTTTTAACGAAAAGAGATTTCGTTTATGATGCAAACAGTTTTTGGGATGATTATTTTGTATGATAGAATAGATTTACTATAAGAAAACACTGTGGTTAGTTTATTGTAAATGTTAACTTGATTGTAAATTGAGTTAATTTTAACATATATCAAAATTAAATATTGCTAAAGATACTTCTATCTCTCTCTCATGTTCTTTTCATTCCAATAATTTGTATTCTATATACTTGTTAAGTCCATATTTCGATAACAATTAAAATACTGAAACTTTTATCTATTTCTACCATATATGTATACTATAAAGTCTTACATGTTTAATTTTTTAGTAAGAAGATAATTAAAATATTTAAAATTATTATTTATTGCAGAAAATATATTATGTGATTTATACAGGGTGTTTTAAAAACATTGGATGAGTCCTTTTTTTAAATTAATATATTCCTTAACTAATTTGGAATCGATATTTTTGCAACAAAAATATATCGAAGCAATAATTTTCGACTAATTAAAAATTCAAAGTAGAGACCTTTCCATGAATTAAATTTCAAGAAAGCATATGAGTAGTAAACCATATTCTACAATTAATATTAAATAGCTTTTAAAAGAATTTCAATATAAGACTTAGTTATAAAAAATATACATAATGTTAAACATTAAAACACTGTGATAAATAATTTTTTCAACTTTTTCATCCAGAAAGATCGACTTTGAGTTGACTAAAGTATCCCTTTTGAAAAGGAAACATCCAATGGGTTTTTGGATATCTTGTATGATTAGATCAAATGTGCTATGTAACAAGATTTTTTAGCAAAGCGGTAAAAATAGAAATGATATTTATGTCTAATAATAAATATGTATTACACTAAGAATGCGTTACAAATCATCTCTAGAATAAAAAATACAGTCCATCAATATAAATTTTGAATAATAAAAAAATGGCTTTCATACATACATACATATATACATACATATATATATATATATAAATTTCAAAATATCTAAATAAACTAGAAAATACCAAAACATAATGCATTAGTTAAACTAATTTCATTTTTTTATATATTTATAATAATATATATTCCAACATTGATATTATTAATACCACGTATATTCAGTAATGTATAGAGAGAAATATACATAATATTTTCTTTCTCTCTTATACTTATTAATATTTTCTTTTACTAATTTTAAAAATCATTGTACTTCATTGGTACAAAATAATTTTATTCCTCTTTTATAATTTATTTAGAAATTGTGAAGTAGAGGAGAGAGAAGAAATTTTTTTAAATGAAAATTAATATTAAACACACATTAAAAATGTTTAATTATTATTAATCCATGAGTTTTTCTACTCAAAATTTCTTTTAAAGCTATGCCATACTCGTGTAAAACAATGGATATATTGTAAGCTTAATTATTTTTCCTAAACTATTTTCTAAACTGTAATCTCTTGAGGGTTTTTACAATCTTATTGATATAATACATATACAAAATTTTTTTGGATTGATTACTTGTACTTGAATAGAAAGTACATTAACACATCTACACATCTAAAATATATTCGAAGAAAACAACATGAAAAAGGTATGTTAATGAGCATTAGAGCCAATATATATAGTAACAGAGTACTATTTATCAGTATCAGATAATTATATGTTTCTGATACATTCATTTCTTGATTCTATTATAGTGCCATCTTTATTATAGACAAATATACAATAAGTGAAAACCATGTGAAACAATTAATAATTACCATTTACTAAACGTTCCACAATCTTAAATACATTTACTATTTAAAGTTTAAATGCTATACCAATTTCATAAAGAATTATTTGATTTTATTTTACAGAAGCAGTCATTTGGAGAAGGGAAAAATGGAAGTACTAGCTGATGGTAGATATAACAGATGCATAACAGAACAAGAGCTAAGACTATATGCGCAAGCATGTAATCTTGTATGCTAGAGAAGATTTTACTCTATCATCCTTGCGAGAGAGAGGACATCTAACCAATTAAAATGAGAGTATGCATTACATATTCGTGGAAATAATCAAGTAAGGATAAACGTGAAACAACTGTATAATGCTATATAAGCGCGAATATACAAGTGTACCAGTCTTTGTCCGCGAAAAAGATCATCTTTACTCTCTTTCTCTCTCTTTGTCTGTCTCTCTATCTGTCACGATATAAATTATGTTATAATAAATAAATGTTGTATTACTGCTTCTTTGTAATACATATAAACGGTTCTTAATGCGTAGTATGATTGTGAGTATGTGAACAGTTTATGGTCATATATGCAATGAAATATCATGAATAAGTACTTTATCACATGCACTGCATAGAAGAAACAAATACTATATGTATAAATAACGGTCTTACACGGCATGATGATAAAAAGGCAAGATGTGAAAACAGATTGTCTTTTCTCGTTGCTCACTCTCGGATCTTCGCAAATAATGGTATATTGGTCTGTATAAGCTTCTTGGCACTATATGCTTCGGGATTATTTTATTTTTACATGGAGCTTTCCACTTCAGACTTCTTATCGAATAAAACTGTATAAGAGAATGCGGTTACAAATAAAGCTATATAGTAGGCATTTTTCAAAATCTTAAAATACTGCTTTCTCTCTGTGTGGCTATACTGTAATATGTTATTGTCTCGCACATGAGTTTTTATTGTATCCAAAATAAAGAGAGTGAGTAAAAGTGTTAACAAATCAAGATGTCTCGATGGATTATGTAAAAGATATCAATGGTTTTCAAAAAGATTTACCACTTATATAATGATAATCTTTAGGAAGATTATTAAGAAAAAGCAAGATTAATAAAAGATAATTAAAGCATCGTGCGTGCGTTTAACCTGATTTATAGTACGTATAATTTATATTATTATCATGAATTATATNAAAGATGATAAGATAATCACAAGTATAATTACTATTTGATATATAGCGGGCTTATTACTTTATTATGGACTGTAACTCAGAACTGTAATGTGTATAAGCAATGTCGAAGTGACCATAGTTTTCTACAGATATCTTTTGATTCATTCTGTATCCTTAGGCTATACAAAGTACAGAATACTTAGGGAAAGCAAATTTCAATCTCCTTTATACACTAAGTAGAATAAATTTATACACGATTGAAAAATGATTTAAAATATTATAACATTGTTTCATTCTCAGTTGAATACACACAGAAGGGATATTATATGTACAATAATATATAGATTATTATTAATAATATGCTTTGTGTATTTCGTTATTTTATTAATAAAATATCAAATTTGCTTTTAAGAGTAATGTTTGTAATGTGCGTATATCCATAAATGCTTATAATTATTATTTTTACATCGTAAAAATACATTTTACAACAACATATTTACATGATAGAACTGTTGCTCCTTACAAAAAATAAAGTATCATATGTATATACTATATCTATTATTTAATAATCTATATTTTACAAAGCTGATATTTGTAATAGCAAGTTGCGGTAAAACTTGTGAAATATAACTTATTATCAGATAATGTAATATTTTATCTTATGATGTGTAGAATATTCTTGAAATCATAAAGCTATAATATATATGAAAACTACTTCTATTTGTAGTTCTCAACAAGAATAATCATTATTACATTTTGCTACTTATACATTTTTTAATGGATATTATAAGAATATTGTATACAAAAGTATTAATGTGGAATAAATACTTTAATGATTTATTAGAGTATATATTAACAAAAAATGTAGCAAAACTTATCAATATGGAATATCTACAAATATTAATGAGCTTTTATTATAAATATATAGTAAAAATATTTAAATATATATTAAATTAAGAATATAATAAAAAGTAGGCTATTATTTTAAACTATTACTTACTTAAGCAAGAAAGACTATGGAGGTGCAGGTAAGGATGCTGGCTCCAGACGAATAGTATTTTTCTGTGCATTAGCATGGTTCTTCTGTCGCCATTCAATCCATCGCAATAATTCTGGACTTTGAGAAGTATCGTTAAGATCATTCCGAGCTTCTAACTGTTGATAATATGCTTCTCGAAGCAGTCGAAAGGTCTGTACATTTTTGTATGGTAACTGTGTCATAGGATCTAAATATTTGGCAGGCAATCTATACATCAAACAAAAAAATTTTTAATTATTCAAAATAAGTACAAGAAATTGCAAGAATTATATATAATGTGATATAATCTTAAATATGAAAATAACGTTAAATAGTATCATTTTTTTACCGCGTAATTGCACAAAGAGCTTTCAATGGAGGTCTTTGTTGTGTGGATTTTTTAAACACATCCAAGTACGACTGTTCGTTTTCAAAAGTAATAAATGTACGTTCATAAAACGTTCCAGTTTCTTCAGCATGAATATCTTTCTCTTTAATGGAAGCAGGAGTTATATCTACAGATTCCTCCTTAATATCTTTTCCATCTGCTTTCGATTCTGTTCCACTGAAAAATAAGATTTAATTAGATAAATTATTTGACTAAAATGTTCAATATCCAATATTTGAAGTCTTACCTCTTTTTTTATGCATTCTCATATTTTGCTATTATAATAAAAAAATATATATGTATATACCTTCCTTCTTTTAGGGAGCCGTCAGAAGCTGTGTTATTAGAAACTATATTTACATTTTTCTCATCATCACATTCGACATTGATTTTTTCATCTTCATTTACATATGTCTCAGATAATATCATGACTGGCATAGATAATGACTGATACTTAATCATTGTTCCCACATGCGTCTTTCTCACTGATCTAGTAGTCTTTTTTTCACTTTCTAATTTTTGATACTTTTCTACAACATAGAGAATACAAGATTTAGAATAACATTATAATCTTTTTCTCAAAAACACATTCTTGATATGATATTTTCCTTCCCTTCAACGAAACTTTTCAGAAAGAACTATATTTTGTAATCTATTGTTAATTATTTGTAATCTTCTATTTAATTTGATTTATAATTTTACTCAGAGAAAATGCTTAAAGAAAATCAATTGATACTTATATTTTATTGCACATACCTAACGATTTCATGTTAATTTCTTCTGTTTGTAAGGCTTCTTCTAATAATTCTTCCTGTGTTGGTTTCCATGTATTATGTCTTATAACTTTTATCTTTCGTCTTTGATCTTGATTTCTTTCACGCAAACGTTTTTGTGTAGCTGCTGACTTTGCCGCAGTAGAACGGCGTATTGATTTTCTTTCTGTAAATAATATGTTGAATTTTCTGGCAAGAAACATTTATGTTAAAATATTTATGTTACCTATGCTATCTATAAAAATTTTATCTTGTTTTGGTTGTCTAATCTTCTTTTCTCTTGGTGTTGATTGAGTATGCAATGTAGCAGATTTAGGGTCTTTATAAGCTTTTGTTACTAATCTACGTTTCTTTTTTGGCCCCTCTTGCTCAGTATCAGAAACTGGCTCATCATTCTCGTCAATACTAAAATCTGAATCTACCTCATCTTCTGCCTCATCTTCTTCCCTAAAATTTAAATATTTATATATATAATTTCTTATAAATCTTTTTGCATCATATATGATGTTATAAATGTAATTACATACATGTAATCATTATCTTGCTCCACTTCATCAAAACCACCATACGTAGTTTTGTAGAAATCGTCTTCCTCTTCCTCATTTAACAATCTTGCCATTTTATTGCCAGCGTTTGCACGCTTTTCTCTTGCCGCAGCCATGGTTATAAAATTTTCCTATTTGCTTTTGATGCAATTAATATGTATTGTGTATTTGACTTGAAAGAATGTCAGAATTTGAATAACATGTACACACACACAATCAATATTATATTGTTCTTGTCATTGATAAAGTATTCCACTTATACACTTGTCAAGCATGTAAATATTTTTTTTATAAAGTGCTTCCAATTTGAAGAAGTTATTTTGCATATAAGAATACACAGTTTATAGGTTAGAATATTGCTACAGGATCTTTAAAATCCTATTTTTAATCTTCTTAGTAAATTATATATTTGCATACAAAGCAAAGCAAATATTACATTATATCATCCGTTGAGAAAGTATCACTAATGATTATATTTCGACATTGATGATTTTTTCTTCAGCTAAGAGCCGCATATACATACAATACAAACACATTTTTATCGTTTTGCATCTTTTTTATATCATCGATGTGTTCGACAATCTACTCTCTCTTATCGGAATAGAATAACAATTTAGTTGACCAATCAAGATAAAAGAAGGAAAGATTTCTTTGTTCTGATTGGTCAATCCCGACGAATAGATTTTTTGAACGCAGCTCTCTCTTCCTATGTCATGGTAAGATACGCAGAGAATTTTTTTTTCAGCTCTCAACATTGGTATCCCTAAATCCGGAGCTTCGTACCGTCACCACGCGGGGTCTCCAAGATCAGTTCAGAATTTGCCGCGCAGCAAGCATTGTTGCTTCTGTCCTGTGTTGCCCTGTGTACAGAAGCCATTACGAAAGGAGGCTCGGGCTCGGTGGCCCCGGTGGCCGCTTTCATTCTTCTCTTTGTTATCGCAATGAGGCTTTGACTATTGATCTGACACGGTCGGTCAAGTAGGACAGTGTCATGGCGTGATAACAATGACCGAGAGTACGTTTCTCACTGAGGAATCCAGTAGGAAACCCAGTATGTGGGGCGGATTTCGCTGCAACAGAGCATTCGTGATACTGTTCCTGCTAAATGTCATCGTATTCCAAGCTATCGTATGTGAGTGCTCGTCTACTTAGCCCGCGCTATTTTCGCTTCTATCACCGTACGTATGCCACGAGAAGATCAGCTGTCTGCACGCGTGGAGATGCATGTGTCGCGCGTGTGACAGAACCGAGGGCGCGCGATTCGAAACTGTGAGTTCGATTGTCGTAGGTTGTTTATAGTTCTCTTTGTTTCGTCGGAATAATACGCAAACTTTTGTGTATAGTATAAATTAACTAAGCTTTGTGGAAACCAAATTAATTTACCAAATTAATTATATATATATATAATAATAGGACGATTATAATTGTTAGCACATTGATATTTTTGGAGAATGATGGATACACATATTATTATTTTAATATTTGTTTATAAATCCATAAATTTACAAAAAAATGTATACGTCCTACTAAATATAAAGAATAAATTATTATAAAGCATTATATAACTTGTAAGAGACGAGATATTTTAAAAATAATTAAAGTATATATGGTAAAAACAGTAGATATTGTGTGAATTTTAATATTCTTCTGAATGATTTTTTTTTCTTGATTAATTTCTATGCAGATTATCAAGAACACAAGAAATGGGAGGAGATAAGATCCGAATTGGAGCCGATGATAGCGGATCTGCGGGATATGCAGGGTCTGACATTCAGCTTGCTTAAGAGGCTGGAGGCACACGGCCTTTTCGTCGAGAATGTCCGCGGACAAGGGGACGATAATCGGCCTGTCATCTACGCGATCACGCCCACGTTCGCCAGGCCCGTGCAGAAAGCCGAGCTCACTCGACTGGCGCAAACATTCCTCCACGTGCCCAACTTTCACTGGATCCTCGTGGAAGACGCGCCGCAGAAAACCTCTCTGGTTACCCGGTTTCTGGAAACCAGTGGCCTGATCTACACCCATCTGTCGGCGACGACCCCGCCGAACTACAAGCTAGGCAGGAATGACCCGAACTGGAAAAAACCGCGTGGGGTCGAGCAGCGAAACACGGCGCTAAGATGGCTCAGGGAGAATCTGAAGCCGTCCGACAGAGGTGTCGTTTACTTTGCCGATGACGACAATACATATTCCATTAAACTCTTCCGCGAGGTAAAGGCAGTTTGCTCCGGAAATTGAGTTTTCTTGAATAGGGTCTTGCGGCTGCAATTATTTGTATTACTACAATTATATTATTTCTTTTTTTACAGTCCTCAGAAATTTAATTTTTATATATGTAATAAAAGTTGCATAAAGAATTTCAATTATTATATTTTCTCGAATGTCTAGAGAGCAAACGTCAAATCAATGATTAAAGCATTCTAGAAATCTCAAACTGTGATCTAGCAACTATTGGATATATCATATTTTTTTATAATTATTGCTTTCAGATGGAGAAAATACAAAGAGTCGGTGTGTGGCCGGTCGGTTTAGTTGGCGGTTTAATGGTAGAGAAACCTATTTGTGATAACGTTACTAAACAGGTACTCGGTTTTAATGCGGCGTGGAAACCGGACCGGCCATTTCCAGTCGACATGGCGGGTTTTGCCATTAATCTCGAGCTGTTACTCAAGCACAAGGACGCGTGGTTCTCGTACGACGTGCAAGGTGGTTATCAAGAGAGTGAGATACTCAGGCAAATAATCACGAGGGATCAGTTGGAACCATTGGCAGACTGTTGCACAAAAGTATCGATCGATCTATCTGGTATCTTTTTAACGATTTTTCCAAGATATTCGTGTGAAACTTTGCATTTTGTATATTTTAGGTGTACGTGTGGCACACGCGAACGGAACCGCCTCAGTTAAACGTCGAGCAGATGTTAATCAAAAAAGGCAAACGTTCCAACGTCGGCATCGAGGTATGAAAAGATTGCTAATTTTACGAAGCCGTTACAGCGCTGTCTCGATTTTTACAATAAATTATTATATATTACAATAAATTCGATGACATCGATCTTAAGCTTAGGAAAGATAGGATAAACTTTCGTAAACACCTTTTTTATTATGAGCCTTACATATATATTCACACGTAGAATAATACAGTGCCATACTGTATAGCCGCTTGTAGCTGTGCGAATACACAGTAGGGAGGAATAGGGAAGAATAAAGAAATATTACCGAATAGTTCTGACGACTTAACCAAATTTTGAAGAATCATGTGATATCGCGGTGTGCTTCCTTGACTACCAATTTGCACGCCGCTGCGATATTGTCGTTTCGTCGGGATGGGTCAACGATTTTTTGTCATTCATTGAAAACACGATTGCTATCTCGTTATAATACGTCCACGTCGTTTTATAAAAAAACCGATTATTGTATAATAAAATTTCTGAGGATAACGAGAGAGGCGCGGGTTTTTATCTAACCATCCATCTTTTTTTGACCTTGAAAACATTTTTTTCAGTTTTTATTCGAGAGCACGTGATTTCTCGTCGCGTGTACAGAAAAAGCATACATAAAAAATACGCCTTACATCTACGAAACTTTAATGTAATATTCGTAATAATCTCCAAATTGGAAGATGCGCAGTAATACTTTTTGTGGGAAGCTATTTGTTAAGGATTATGACTTTTGGCAACGGATACAAAATAGCTAGGTGTGCTAGAAACGGTGACGCGTCTCGCCGATGCAAAGTGCCGCGCGAATGTCCTGCGGCTCTCATTTCTTTTTCCATATACATATATCATTCTCATGTATAATATATATATATTTTTTATATATGTATTCATTGACTCTTACGTGCTAATAAGTACTATGGTATTTGGCAAATTCTGTCTTATGTAAAAAAAGCTACTTGCACGGAAAGCGTGTTCGCGTATACGAGGCGACATGTCAATTTTGGACATACAATATTAACAAGATGCAATTCTGGTGTCTGATAGAAATGTACTATTTGTTTTATATTGGGATTCTGTACGGAAATGTAATATAATTTTAGATGATTGATATAATCAACAATAGTTGAATTTAATGTCAATGGTATCTAATTTATCCTTTTTAATTTTAGAAAAACGGAAAGTAAATTACACCTTAAAGCTTAACCAGCGTTGATAAAATTTTCCATTAGAATCCGCAGAGTACCAGAATGAAAAATGTCGAAATTCAATAAAGTCCATTGCACTTGATTGTACAGCAATCTGATAGAGCGCGTTATTCTTCCTCGGATAAATTCGTCCACATCAGCGACTTTTTACGAGAGAACACGCCTTCCGTGCTTGCGCATATTCTCTAAACCTACCAAGACTCTCTCTTAAGATTTATACTTCTTATAGTTAAGGGAAAACGTTTACAAGCATTTACAAAAACTTATCACATTTTTAACTGCGTTTCTTTCTGCAAAAGCCATCTTAGACATTACGATAAGAGAGTGGTATAATTTTTTTGTTCCTTTACTCGCTATTCGGATATAATTAATTATATATGGCAGCTTTTCCGATATTCATTCTCGCATTCGGATGACTGACCGAAAATCCGACTGGCAAGCCTCGTGCGTATCTCAATACTTGTCACGGTAAATGCCATCTGCATTTTGATTAAACTATACATATATATTCAGAGAGACTTTTTTTTTAATGTCAAGGTAATACATCGAGATCTCCGCGTCAGAAGTCTATTATAATTCGCGCATCGATTATTTAATGCTGCTCGCGAACGTTTCGGCTGCCTGTTACATATCACGAATTCGAACAATTGCAACATGATAATCATATTGACTTCTGCAATACAAATACAGAGTTGCAAGAACCGCCCAATTTTCATCTTGCTCATTTTACTACATCATGTCAATTTTATATAATAAATACATTTTCCCTTATAAAAGTAAAAAAAAAAAAATTTTACAGAACGCGAACGTTGCATTCTTGTTATTGTATACTCCTTAAATGCAATATTTTCTTTCGGAACGGAGTGTTTCCTTTCCATCTTTTAAGCGCAACAGAGTACGACTTTCCGCGCGACTTTCTTCGTGAAGTCACGCGCGACAAAGGGACGCGATACTACCCAGCGTACTAGACTGTGATAATCTAAAAGGTGCCTCGAAGCGTTCATCACTAAATCGGCCTCTATCAATTTCACGATGAATTATTTTTTTTTGTACATTCCTCTTCTTCTCGCGCAAGCGATCTACCTACTCCTCGTTTCCTTGCAATACGCTAAGTTACAATTATGTTCATAGCTTCCTCCTAAAAACAATCATTACCAAGTACATCTTGTTCACTTTGCACTTCTCGTTTTCGTAAGCTATCGATTATCTGTACTCCTTCAGTTATGCTTCGGCGAGTACACTGACGGGATAAGAGAGAGATTGTTTTTACATTCGTGAGAGGGACAAACCTTTTAAACACCGGACATATTCATAAACGAAAAATGTTGGGCTGAATTTTATGTTAAGAATTCTTTCCTCCCGTTCTCTAACATTACTTTCAATCGATTATGATTAATTTATTAGAATCCTTTCCTTTACACGCATAATTGAAAAAGAATCTTTTTGAATGACTCAAAATATGCTGGATATATCTATCAGATTTTCCAAGGTTTGTTCTCTCTCTCTTCTTGGCTTACGTTCGAAATTAGACGCGCAGTGAGAACTTTGCAACAAAGTAGTTGACGAGGGACAAGTTCGCCAATAACGCGGGAAGTGTTTCCGAGAGGGATTCGCAAGGAAGTGTAGGAACAGGCGGTACACGAGGTAAGAGGCGTCGAAAGGGGAGAAGGAGAGGCGGTTCGGGCTGCGACCGTGAAATCGCGCACACGTTTTGCGTGGGCAAAACGAAAAGCAGAGCTGAACGGCGAGAAAGCAACCGCGAGAGGCTCCGTCCGGGCAAAATTCCGGATATAGCGACTCGCCAAAACTCCCGTCGTCTTTCCGCAAGCGGGCTCGCGAACGATCCGCTCTGCACGTTTTTCTTTCCTTTTTGTTTTTCTATTTCTTTTTTTTTTTTCGAGAACACTTTAGCCAGAAACCGCGCTGCGCTTTCCGGAACGGATTTACAATCTAGTACGCCGGAAGAATATCTAGACGGCCGAGTCTTTGCCGACGAAGCCGGTCTTGGAGATGGACCTCTTGCCGTCGAAGGTGATTGAGGTCTCCCGGCGCAGTCCGGAGTCGATGATCGGCGTTATCTTCTTCTCCTCCTTCAGCGGCTCCTTCTCGTCTCTGGAAAAGCATCGAATGCAATATTAATCGGACGACCGTGACTTCATCGGTTGTCGGATTAACTTCTAATACCGGGCGACAAAAAAAAAAAAAAAGAAAAGAAAAGAAGAGAAAAGAGAGCATGTCCATATATGCGGCGCGTGGTGCGACATCGAATATACACGTCAGGCATGCTTGTCACTCGCAAAGTAAGAGAAACGTCGCAACGAGAGGCTCCGGAGAAAAAAAAAATAGATGCGCGACTCTTTATGCACGGGGTATATATGCTACCTTTTTCAATAAATCCCGGAGAATCCGCGCTTATTACGCCGAGAGATGCATTTGCGCGCGAACATGTACAAAGTACGCAAGAGATGAAAAAAAGAGAAGTTTATGAGGAGAAAAAAAGAGAATTTTCCCTCTATATTTTTTTATTAAACCTATAGTTTTTTCAATTGTAATTATGCTTCAAATCTTTTTTCAATTTTTTAACATTTTATTTTTAATGATTAATTTTTCTTTATAACTTGTGCTTTATATATGAGTTGCGCGCATTTTCGAGGATATAAAATTTATAAGCCACACGATTAAATAAAATCCCTGACAATTTTTTTCTTCGAAATTATTTAAAATACGAATCATTGCGCGAAACAGTGGTATATATTTTCTCCGTTTTCAAGAAATCGAGCTTTCTCTCTCGCATTCTTACCTTCTCTTCTACGCATCACAAATATGTAAAGAATTTCCTCCTTCTATCTGTCAATTTATACCACTATTCCGTTCAAATTACATCGAGTTATTATAGCGATTCGAGTATTTTTGCACCGCTATTCGCGCTTCGTAAAGTACGGAACTGGCAGGTCGGAAAAAAGATTCGCGTGCTTGCGGTGACGGAATAGACTAGAAAGAATGAAGAATGAAGTGAGCATTACTTTAATTAAGTGTATCGTGCATGCGGCATGGCCAAAGCTCAGGCGAGTACCGGCGATTTCTATGCGCAAAATTGAACAGAATTATAAGGCTACGTGTTCGCTCGAACGCCAAACTAATCCAGTTAGTATAAATCATACAGTTAGTATTCAAATCATACCATTGAGAATCATTTTCAAAATTCTACGTTACTTACGAGCAAAACAAATCTACGAATTATGAACCGTGAATTAAAACAGCCTTCTTTTTTTTTTTTTTTTATTGTAACTTGAAAAGTTAAGATAAACATTTCCTTTTACATAGAAAAAAGTTTTCATCTCTAACATATTGTAAATAAAATAAATAATCCGCAATTCATATTAATTTTTTTTCTGATTTTATAAGCTTACCATTTTTCCCTCTCTTCTACAATTATTTTTATGCGCTTTTATTTCGCTCCAAAAAATGATAAACAAAACATGTAGTCCATTAGACTGGTTGCTATTTCGTCCAAATTATCCGCAACCCGTCTCACAGAAATTAAAAAAAAAAAAATAAAAATAAAAATAAAAATAGAGAATGTTCCATCAACTATATAGCCACGAGCGAACACGCAGCCTGGCGCAAGGCAAGAGTGTAAAAAAAAAAAATCAACGTGTTGCAGTACGAAGAGTGGTTGGCGGCACAAAGAATGCGTCGGATCGAACCGATATTTTCTCTCATGCTCATCGAATTCCCTTTGATGCGTATCAGGACTTCCCTTACGAGACGGTTCATCCCCGAACGCCGCTGGGCGAATTCAGCGATGGGCGACTATCGTCGTTGCGGGAAGTCAAAAAGAGAGGAGAGTCGTTGAAACAGAGAGAGAAAGAGGGAGAAGGAAACAGAAAAAAAAAGAAAGAAAAAAAACTTCATGCAAAGTGGAAAGCCGTGTCGGAGCCCCTTCGTGAGGAGCCATGCTTCTTACTGATTTCGCTTATAGATCGTTTTCTCTCTTACATGGCAGTGTGTTTGACCAATCTAATGGTATTTTTTCCACTACCCGAGTCTTGGATGGCCGTGACCCCGGCGACATTGGCCATTTTTTGGTCGCAATACGGCAATGGAAACCGCCAACCGTAAAGACTACCGATAAAAAAAGAAAAAGAGAGAAATACGAGAGGAGTTAAAGTGTTGTCTCACACTGTCTAGCGGCGGGCTACTCTCTCAAACGTTTGATATCGCGGCTCTACCACCGTCATCGCATCCGTTTACCATCCCCTTACTATCTCGCGTCTTCGACGTGAGGACAAATCCACGAGCTACGCGCATGTAATCAAGAATTCGTGCAACAATCCCGAGAACGCGCGACAAGTTTCGGGCTATCGAATTATCTCGGACGAATGACGTAAGAAAGAAACGCTCCGAAATGTGTCAACGAAAGTTCGACGACGGGTGCAAAGTTTCGATAACGCGATAAAGTAGCGCTAGACTTGCCAAAGCACAATGTAGAGTACATATGTAATAGTATGAACGAGATGCGGTGTGTAGATTGTATATAGAAATATATATATCCAAAAAAGAGTATATATCTCGTAAAATACATTTACATATCAAATACCAGCAATTCGGGATACGAGACTCACCTGCCGAGCTTCGCGTCCTCCTCGTCGACTGGTTTCCGCCGAGATCGTTCGCATATGATGTAAATTATTCCTGTAACGCATAAAAAAAAACAAGAGTATAGACGCAATACATATTAAAATCATCAACAATTAAAACACGACATCAAGTGCAATAGTTTTATGATTAATCGCATTCAATTTCTAAATTCATTTTTTAATGTATTTTTCTTACTATTTTTTTTATATTCAATAATAAAATGTCGCGTTCTTCAATTTTTGCAACAATATTGCACGTTCAGAAATTCTCTACGAATTCATCTGAAATAAATTTGGAATCTCGATATCCGCTTTAAAAAATTCACATCCTACATTATCTTCATTAGCCGAATGCAAATTCAATTGTGACATCAAAAGTGACATATTTAATCATAATGATTAATTTCGAAGCTTCATAATTGAGTCATAATCAGCGCGATCAGCAAATAATTAGCGATGAAAATAATGCCCGTAATTAGTACGATGATAATTGACAACACGAGTTGTGAACATACATATACGTACGTTCCCGTTACATACATTATGCGAGAGAGAATTTATCAATGATCTATTCGGTACAGAGCGGCGAATGATTTAATGCCAGCTTACCTGTCTTGCGCACGCAGCAGAAGATGGCATCGATGATGATGAAGATGATGAATATCGTCGCAATGACAATGCCGATTACGGCCCCGCTTGTCAGCAACGGGCCCTGATGCTGCAGCACGCTCGTATCTGTACCTTGAAAGACGATAAAACCATAATCGTTCAAACGTATCCGTCGTACGCGCGCGCTTATATATATTTATGTATATATAATATCGCAGTCCGTTAGTGCAAAAGCGATACGGAACGATGTCTGGTGATGATTGACAGTTGTGTTCGAGAGGATGGACTGAGATCGGTGTCTCATCGCGTCGCAAAGGCGGTTGCGAGAGAGCGAGATGAGAAAACGTACTGGTACGTTTCTTTTTTCCAAAAAATACAATAGAGGCTTCACTGTTGCTTCGTATAAAAATAATTGAATTAATTAATTAATACGAGAAAATTATCGGTCGATTCTTGATTCGCTAAATATTTTTTGTATCTCTTCGAAAGAAACTTTTTAAGCTTGAAATAAACGATTTTCGAAATGTGAGTATGAGATAATTATTATCATGTATATCATTAATATTGGTATAATTGTAATATCATGATGATGACTTTTTAGAGACGCAAGTATAAATTTATGTATAATTATACGTGAAAAGATTACGTCACGTTGGTATAGTAATTAAGATAGTTGATTCTCGAAAGAAAAAAATATCACTCACGGTGTCGCATCACCAAACACGTTCCACGAACAATGATATTTTAGTCTCCTGAAAAGAAACACGATCTTGGCGGGGTTGTGTGTGAGGGGAGGGGGGAAAAATGCGGCAAAAATCCGTCTTTATCAAAGGAGGAAACCAAAAACCAGAAGGCGACAACGGCAAGACATACAAGTGGTGATTGTCGGTTAAGGAGACACACAGAGCGTATGAGTGTGCTAGTGAAAATGTGTGTGTACGTGTATATATATGTGTGTGTGTGTGTTACACGCCGGTTAATGGATCGCAATAATTAGCGCACTGCAGAGCGTAGAAGCGACAAAAGAGTTTCGCCTTGTAACACCACAACCATGAGCCGTGCTAAAAAGCTCAAGGAAGGAGGGAGGAAGGGGGAGAAAAAGCTCATTCACTACCTCCCATACATCCGATATGTTAGTATCTACGCGCCACTAATCTAAAAGTGCTACCTCCCCACACAAAAAGCCCCTTCCGCTGTGAGTGCCTCGCATTTAGTTGTTTTGCTCACAAACACACTCTGTCATTCGGGCTCCTTCCTTTCACTCTCTCTCTCTTTCTCTCTCTCGTTCTTACTGCCAATTTTTCACAGAGCTCTCAACTACATTAGTTAGCGGCACTCCTTCCTTTCACTCTCTCTCTTTCTCTCTCCCGTTCTTACTGCCAATTTTTCACAGAGCTCTCAACTACATTAGTTAGCGGCCACATCTTGCACTTGCTTGTACTTTAGGAGATATTTACCGTTTTCGGCGGCGCGCGTTGCTTCCCGTGGTTTATTTTATGGATTATAATTGTAAAGTAAAAGAGGCGGTGTATGTAAGCGAAAAAATAAACAAGACCGCCGAAAAAGAAACCATCTCAAATTGCAAACGCGCGATCTCGAAAAGGATTTCTCCCTTATTCTCAATCGTCTCTCGTCTTTCCTCCTCGTTTGTCGTATGAGAAGAGATCCTTGTAAATTCAAAATTCGAAGGCATTTTGGCACAATTTGAAGGTGGCTTCTCCGCTGGCTCGGATTCGTTCATCCGTATCAATTTTTTTCTCCTTAAACACTCACATATATTTTTACGTCGTTCCGTTATATTTACAATGTTGAATGTTTCGCACAGGGAAAGAACGAGTTATACGAGCTTTATCCTTCTCATAAATACGAACATAATAGGCACTAGGCTAGTACATATTCTTAAACGTATGTAAATGTTTTATCTATCTATCTATCTATATATATTTTTATATATATATACGTTTGTACATATACATGTCGTGTATATTGTATAATAAGTGTATCCGAATGTGTTTGGTGTGTATGGTTTGTAACATATCCTTCGGAAGCTACGGGCGAAGAATCAGCGATATATCGTAATAGAAAATTTTTTAAAAATGGAAAAAAATGGAAAAAAATGATGGGACTCGTAACCATAAAATGTCTCGTAAAAGCAAGCGGGAAACGTGGCCAACGGCCGCGTTGAAATTCGATTTCGCATTCCGGTTTATTTTCAGTCCGTGCCTAATTCCGTGCCGTGCGTGATCATTCTTTAATCCCGTCGTGGACACAATCTGTGTGCGTATCTTCCGTAGCCTGAATTACCCCCCGGTATAGCGGTATACGCGATGTGTGTACATATATATATTTTTTTTTCTCCTTCATCAGAAACTGCGCTCTGCTATCGAGTACGAAAAAAGCACAACATAAGCGCATCGATAAAAAAAAAAATATTTCACGGGGTTTTGATACGCGCGCTTTAAGCATTCTCTTTTCTCCGAGGAAAACAGTTTTTGTTTATGGAGATTTCGTTTAACGCGCTGGAAAATGTCGGAAAATTGTCAAAGTATTAAACGAGGTATTAAAGTATTAAACAAAGTGGAAAAAAATTAAGCTGCAAAAAAAATTGAACTAATGCATTGGCGGAAGGCTTTTCCGAATATTGTTTGTTAGCTGGGCAACGATCGAGTATGCGAGTCTCCGGGCACAATCCTGATGTTTTTATTATTCCAATATCAAACTCTTCTTCTTCTCCAAGAGAATAATAAAATAATTTCAGAGCTGATTAATAAATTTAATTTCGAGAAGAAACGAAAATTTTCTCATCGTTGTTGCATTTATTACCGAATAATATCTATAACATACGTGTTATTACACGCGTGTGAAACTATCGTGGAAATATAATTTGCTGCAAAATCAGAGTACGATAAAGGGAAAGAACGAATTGCAAAAGAAAGAACGATTTCGATAACAATGGGAGAGCTGATGCAGAGTCGTTTCGACGCGCGAAAACCATCCATCGGAAATAGATCGCGGAGAGATATCGCGCTTATGTTTGCCCGTCTCTCTTTCTCTCTCTCTGCGATCCTCTTGCCGATCATCTCGGTTCATCCTCTCCCGACGCGGATGAGGATGCTATTTATAAGCGGCAGCGGCGCCGGTTCCACGAGAGGGTTCCACGAACGGATTCGCGAGCGAACCTATTCGGACTCTCTTCTGTGTGTTCCCTTGTTTCTATCTCCCCGCGCAAAGTCGCGCGGATCCGTAACGAGAAACACTCCAGCTGCTGTGCTGCCGCTGGTGCTGGGAAATTTCTTGCTCGAACATAGACACGTCGAGATTACGTGTATACCAGACGCGTATTATTTCGGCATCTCTCGAGGGAAACGTGACGGTTCTATCCTTGACGCGGTGGAAATAACAAAGAAAAGAAAAATAAAAACGCATTTTGACAGTCAAAATATGAATTGAAAAATTGAGTGAGGAAAAGATCTTAATTTTTTGTCGGCAAAAATTATCAAAAGACGACTTTGATTATATCAACGGAATTACTGCAAGATCGCGATTATACTTGGCTCGACGGACAACGAGGCTACATTTTTTTCTCGCGGGACGAATTCCCGAGATGATCGTGCAACCACTCGACGAGAGGCGAGTCGGTCGGAATAATCCCGGTGTTTCCCGCTAATTGATTTCCCCCTCGTCCATCGCGGAATCGCGTCCTCGAGATGATGACACGACTCCGGTGTGCTCGAAACGTCGGGTGAAAGCAAACGCTCGCGAGGAACAATGAGTCGTGAGTCGTCGGCGAATGGAGCATTTATACGCTCGCAATTTATCCGGGGGCGCGCAGTTTGCGCGAGGGATCGATCCTCGAGTGCGAAACAAAGCCGGTGCATGAGACAATCCCGGCATAGGAACCAAGAGGATCGATCGATTTGTGCCGTAGGATCGTTTTCGGTTCGTATCTCCTCCCCGGAGGGAAGGCGAGAGGGAACAAACTGCATGCTCGTGTAATTAGTCCCCCCACGTGAATCGCGAACACACGTCGAACAATCGCGCAGAAAGAGCCATTTATATAGCTTGTAACTATTCTCGAGTGCTTTTGGCGTTAAATTCAGCTCTGCTTTCGTGTCCTTTCAAGTTATTTATATATGATATATGTATATAAAGGGTTCGTATTCTCGTCACAAACTTGCGAAATTTAACCATCTAATTTCGAGCGATCTCGCGATGAATATACTCGGATATTCGTTATAAATAACGAATCTAAAAAAAAAAAAAAAAAAAAAAATGTCCGGACAGCGTTGAAAATTCGTTTCGCGCACGAGAGCGACGTAATTCGCATTTTCAGGTAAACGCGCGATGAACGACTTTACACAGAGCGTTTCTCTCTCCAGGAAACGAGAAAAGTAGATTAGACTCGGGCCGAATTGTGCGCGATTCTATTTGGCAAAGCGAAATGACAGAAGAGGCCCCGAAGTCTCTTTGTCGGAATTCGACGTACTAAATCGATACCGTATAGTCTATTCGCAATTGCAATTCCATGGATCCTTTTAGCGAGACAGAGTGCGAATCTCCGTTGGCCGGTTACGAGGAGCGCGTTCTCCTGGCGGACGATTTTCGCCGGAATAGAGGGAAGCTTGTCGAGGAGAGGATTCACGACGGAACCGTTTGGGCAACTATCCCTCCCCCGCACCCCCTTCCTTCCTCCTTTAACGACTGTGCTGCTCATTGTCGACATTGTCTTAACGGTTTTAAAACCCGAGCTCGTCCTTCCTCGCCGCGTATCCACAAAGGCTTTATAAAGCCTTCTCTCCTCGAGAAGCGTCTTTCATTCGTCTCGCGGCTTTTCCGAAGTTGGGAGATTATTTTCACGGGAGAGTAAAACAGCGCATTTGCGCGTCAATATCATCGTTGTTGTCTTCTCGTGAATCGGTTGTGAGTCTAATCGAATTTTTCTGGCTGATTCGACCGTAAACGGAATTAAGGAGGGGCTCCGTCGTGGTCCATCTATCACGTGGTATCTAATCACGATGTTCGTGGCTGTAGTCTCGGTACATATCGGTTTTTCACGTTATCGATACGTACGTGTCGATACCCTAAAGCCAGATTGATCAATACCAGTTTATACAACTTATCTCGGAAAGATAAACGAAAGGAAGAAGTCGAACAAGAAGAGATTCAACTGCCAACGTGATAGATTCGCACTTCCGTTAGATTTTTCTTTTTTTCTTTCAAAACAAAATGTTATTGGACAGTCTGGCTCCAAGATATCGAGATTCTAACTGACATTTACTAGATCTGCAAACGCACAAATATTCATGATACGGCCACGTGCGCTTCAATCTCGATACAAGTTACAAACGTCAATAGGTATTTCGGGTGCTATAACATTATCGTCGATCGGATAATGTTATTCGATATAATCGGTGATTAATATAGATCGGAATATTCTTACGCTACATTCGTCTATGTTATATGGTCCATCTCCACTTTAGAATCGTGTCGAATTTTTATGACAGAATTTTTACGAACAAGTGGAATCGATCTTTCATTAGCGCAAATTTAATCGCGGCCAATTTTCTAATATTTTCAGAATTAAATATCTCGTGTACGCGCGATTGCTTTGCTCGAAATAAGATCTCTGCTAAAATCGAGCTTACTCAAAATAAAGTAGCTCTCTCTCTCGAAGCTAATTTTATCAATTTGTTCCAATTTGCAGGATATATCGAAAATAACGATTAGTTTTAAATTCTCGTTACGAAAAATCGATCTCGGATATGCTAGAAAAGAATTTGTCATCAAAATTCTATGCACCGTTCGCTGTATCCGACGTCGAGGAATTCGCGAACTCTCAAGTTCTCCACGTTCGCTGTCGAAACGGGAAGAACATGTCGTGTGTGGAATGGGAACACCGCCGAATGGAACTCGGCGCGACGCATCGCTAAGTTAAAAAAAAAAGAAAAAGAGGAAGAGAGGGGTGGGGGACGGGAAAAGGGGATGGTAACGATAACAAAGCGCATGCCATGCGTTGTGGGCTAATATCTAGGAACCCAGGCATTTGCGAAGACAGACAATAAAAGGGACGTGAAAAGATACGGGTCGAAGACCTCGTCACATCGAGATCGATCGTCGATGTTTTTCGCGCGAGCCTCAAGGGAGGCGGTCAATTGCGTATGTATTGCGTGTGTATTGCGTATATATGTGTGTGTATTGTACGTGTATGTATGTGGCTACAGGCACTTGAGGTAAAAGAGACCGCCCGCGTTCCGGATACGACCAGGCCTTCGAGATCGAACCGCGCTCCTTTTGTAGTCTCTTATCCAGGGATCGAAACGGCATATAATTCCGCCGAGTTCAATTTTCGACACGAAAGGATACGGGAGAGTGTACTTTGCAATTTTAAGTTCATTGATCGGAATAATTATGATATATTTTGATAGATGAACGAACGAATGGAAGAAACTCAGCATTTGTAATAATCAATGAAAGCTATGACATTAAGTTCATTGATCGGAATAATTATGATATATTTTGATAGATGAACGAACGAATGGAAGAAACTCAGCATTTGTAATAATCAATGAAAGCTATGATTCTAAATGATTTTTAATCATTTTCTGATGCTGTTATTATTTTTTAAATTATTATTCATTATATAAAAAAAATACTGCAATGTATATTAAAATACTGTAATGTATATTACAAGATACTTAATTGCTATATTTAAATAAGCAATCTTTATCCAACTCTGCTCCAATTTTACTTCACGTTGGAAATAACATTTGTCTCTCGCATCGAAATTTGAACTCGTCGAAATTAGATCGCTCTCGATTCCTGTTCTCATCTCGCCCGAGAGATTAGTGATTAATCACGACAATGGTTTCTAGTGATACTTAGACGGCGGTAAGTGGCGGCTACTGTCGGTAGCGGCGGTTATGTAGAATACGTAAGAAAAAACTACGGCATAATAATAATAAATTTATAATTATATTATAAATGTAATGAGAGAATCATATAATCGTAATGATATCGCAACACACAGATCATGCGCACACTAAACACGTATCTCAAAACTAGTCAAGCAGAACTAATGACTGCACGAGCTTTCCCAGAAAGTAAAAATTAAACAAAATCAAAGGCAAGAGAGGAGAGAAAAATCATACGCAATCACACTGAAATCAATCCAACTGAAAAAATTAATTGCCAGTCTGCCAGTCGTGCGGAGTCGTTGTACGTGCGGACTCTCTCAAATTTTGACACGCGATTAATCCTAGAACTCGACTGTGGAGTCGAACACAGTTCCAATCCGAGAGTATTTATATAATTGCTTGCAATGAGATTACACACCACCCCAAATAAATATTATGAAGAAACGTTCTTCATAAGGAGGGAGAATATGACGTATGACATTTAATTTCTCTATATATAGAACAGCCCACATAAACGTTAATCAATTGTTATATTATAATAATTTGATGTATAATTTCATTGTTCTAAATAATATATAAAAAAAAAAACAGTTTTTTAACTCTCTAAAAAAAAAAAAAAAGAATTCTAAAATATAGCGCAATTTAAATAATTCGCTGTAAAAATGCAAATAAATTTTAGTTTTGCAGAATATATACAGCGATCTCTTGTCAAAGGTTTCGCGGCTCTACTATTTTAAGTTCGCGCTGTTAGATAGAGTCGGGAGTTCTAGAACTAACGGTTCCGGATCCCCCCGTGTGAAATTCTTTGGCTCGCGAAAGAATATCGTACGGATGCGAGTCGCGAATGTTGTCGATTCAAACAGGAAAATGTCTCTTCGCGCCTTGTCTGTCCAGGTATTCTTTGATAAAAACGGATTTTTCCCCCTCTCTATCGCAAAGGTCCACTAGCAAGGACCGTATAGTTCTTTCATCGCGTTTCTTATGCATTATACTCGATTAATCTTTTTTTCCCCCCGACAGCCTGATGGATCGGCGAGCTAGTTCAAGTACTCGAGTTTCCTTAATCGCTTTATTGTTCCTCTCCCTCTTCCTTCCATCGCGTTCTCCTTATCATCTCCTTAGAACGTTTATTATCAACTTCCTCTTCGAAAAAAGTCAGATCGCAAAAAGGACATGTGAAAAAAAGTTTCGTCTAAAATTATTATTCATAAATTACCCGACGTATATTAATTAATGCAAACTCAGTGAACGGTTCTGGTGCTCCGATTGCAGGCATTCAACGAGGTACAAGTATTACATTCGTATTCGCGTGTACGCGATTTACGAGTCGCCACGATTCTAATCGCGGCTGCTCGCCTCTTAATATCGACTTTTCTCTTTCGTTACCGAGCTTTGCGTGTGAATAGTTGGCAATTGAGGGCAGTAGCACTCTTATACCTGTCTCGCTACCTTATAGTCTCATGTTCATAGTCAGATATCTGTTCGATAAATTGTTTGCGCTCGAATCGACGTACGTATATATATGTAGATAGGGAAGCACATTCCTTTTTTTTTTAATTATCGCTATAATATAATCCCACATACAAAAGTTCGTAAATTGCAAGAATCTGACGACTGAACATCTCGTCAGTGACTTATAAACCTATAATATCTTAACTCTCGTTTAAGAATGTAGATAAATCTGAATATCTTTAATTATTAAAATAAAAATTATAACTGAGATACAATATACGTTATCGTTTTGGTCACGTGAGTTTTCTCGCACCACGATGAACAACAGGTGAGCGCACCCGCTACTTACAAGAGTTCACCCAAAGGAGTATACAGCCTTAGCACAATCCGGGGAAAAAAAAAAAAAAAAAAAAAATAAGAAGAAAACGTACCAGTACGTTTACACTAACACAGTGAGCGCATTTAACAAATAATAAGCATAAATATACACTTCGCTTCTCCTTTTCTCACGCGCTTCTCTCTTCTTATAAAACCCTACTTAAACGCTATTTTGGAATGTACCGGTGAGTCGATTTTTTTTCCCCCTCGGCTCTTCGTTGTTGTCGATCCTTTTATTACACTATAAGTGGGTATAAATGAACGACACACAATTGCGCGTGTATGTGTGTGTATGAATGTCGCGCGATTAACTTTCGCCGTCGTGTCTCGCGCGAATATCTTTTAAGCTTCGAGTATCCGTGAGATTCGCGTTGATTTTTCAGATCAGATTCGAACGAAACACGAGATTCGCAAGGAAATCACGAATGATTGTGTGTTATATTAATAGAGCGTGTGTATATATCTCTTTCTCTCTCTCTCTCTCTCTTTTTCTTTCTTTCTCATCCATCGTGGTGTCTCCCGCTTGTACTGTCGACGAATTCGCCTCGTCTTCGTTCACGCGTGCGTTTACGACGGTTCACGAGGATTAGCGCGAATGCGAGGAGTAAATATTCCTTACGACGACTCTAAATGGCTAGAGATAGAAGCATTACTGCTGCGGTAATGGTGGCCACGGCGATCTTGCAAGTATCACCAGCAGCAGATAATAATATGTAGTCCACAGTGTTGCCCGCAGATTCTGAATGGATAAAAAGGCTCTGTGTAAAAAAAATCTTTTCCGTCTTCCAGTCGAGAGAGAGTTTCGTCATCGCGTAAAAAAAAAAAAAAAAAAAAAAAAAAAAAAAAAAAAAAATTGAAACGTCTCTACACTATATGTTCCAAGTTAATAATCCATTATATAAAGTAAATTTAGAAGAATAATATTTTCTCGTTTATAATCTCGAAACTTTCATGCCTGAATATTTTTAAACAAAATATTACTTCAGTATTTGACAGCTGATCAGCTGTATGGGAAAAAAAAAAAAAAAAATAAATAAATAAAAATAAAAACATTGTAACGTCTCTACGAAACCCGTCGACGGTCATCGGGTAGGTTTTAGCTAGTTGATGTCTTGCGTAAGGGTCAAGGAATTTGAGGACTTCTTCAAATCCTATAACTTTGATTAACGCCAGAATGGCCGTGGGGTATTGTTACTCTCGCAGAAACATTCCATTTTTTTATGTATAAAAGATAAAGATTGTAACGTGCAAAAGTATAACACTATCTATCGAAATTGATATCTCGAATATTAATGTAAAAATGGTTTATATTCCTGTAAAACGTGCGTTTTATATAAAAAAAATAAAGACCATTATGTTTACTTTCGGATAAATTTCTATGAAAAATAATAATATATATTTTTGAAGGATAAAAGAGCAAGCAAACAAAATCATTTAGGCCTTTCTGGCGATAACAAGATCTTTTCGTCGTCAACAAAGAACCAATTAGAATTACTAGAGAAAAATAAAAAGTAATTTAACTGAATGAAAACATTTTAGGCGAGGAAAGGAGAGACCTCAAATTACCCTTTCCCATCTTCCTCGAATAAACAAAAATAGGGGCGACAAACTGACAAACGATTTAAAGATCGCGAAGAAAAAAAAATATCATTCGGTGCAGTAGCTTCGTGCACATATATAAATATATATTTCAAAGGGAATTATATATCTCGAGTAGAAATGATTAAGAGAAATATAGATACGTCATGGCAGTAATTACGTTGGATCGTAGGAACACAGAGAAATCAATTGGCGAAGGTGGTGACTTACCTCTGGTCGTCCTGAACTTGGCGGATCCGGGTTTGCTGTAGCCCATTATGTTGTGAGCTTGCAGCTCGACCCTGTAAAAGGTATCGGAGCTCAAGCCCTTCAGATACAGCCTCGTCCTACCCTGGCTCTTGACTTCCTGACAGGTATCGTCCAACATCTCCCATTCGCCCGAAACCCGTCTTATCTGGCAGTACTTGATCAGATACATGTCGATGGGCTCGCCATTGTCAGGCGGTGCGAGCCAACTGAGCTCGTACTGGTTATTGAACGCCGACTGCTCGTACTCGGAGCCAGGCGTAGTCAGGATCTTTGGCTGGTTTGGCACTGTCCTGCCGGGTGTGGTCTCGTGCTGCTCGCCACCCCAGTTACCCAGACCGACATCGTTCATCGCCGCGAAGCGGAAATCGTAAGGCGTCTGCGGCTTCAAGCCCTCGACGACGTATACAGAACCTGAAGTACGAGACATTGGTTCCGTCATTATAAAATAGTTATTTAGCACATAGATTACTCAACATTTATTAATTTTCTCATATTGTCCTCATGAATGAAACTAAAGTTCCATGTTCCTTATTAACTTATCATTTACATATATAAGAGCAAAAAGATTGTAACAAGTGTCTTCAGGCGTATCTGAATTATCTACCTCGTTAATTCAGATAAGATTAGTTATGTGAATTCATTAACGTATATCTGGAGAGGAGAAATTAAAATATCGATTCTCAAATCTCTCAAACTTTTTGATTTTAATTTAGTAGCCCATTAAAATTGAGAAAGATATATTTTACATTTTCCTCCTTCCCCAAAAAGAAACTTACCGACAGACCACGTCCTGTTTTTCGCATTTTGCCAGATCTGATTATTATCCTTGTACTGCACGCTGATGGTTTCGACGGGTAGATCCGGATGCATCGGTGGTATCAGATCGAATTTTATTGACGTGGCGGTGAGCTCGACTGTTTTGACGCTTACGAGCTCGGTGGGCTTCGTCGCCTCCTTCAGCTCGATTATGTGTTCTCGCGTGCCGTGGATATTCGCGGCGATGCACTTGTAGTTGGTGTAGTACCTCCGATCGGTCGGCCGTATCTGAAGAATGGAGGTCGGTCCGTCGCCAATCACCTGGATCGTGATATCGTCTTCGACTCTCCGGTCACCGTACATGGTCCAGCGTATCGTCGCGTTCGGTATGCTCTCGGCGACGCAAGTGAGGTTCACTGGCCGCTGTTCCCACGAGTAGATCGTAATGTTCGGCATGTTGCGGAAGGAGGGCGGGAACTCGACTGTCAGATGGCCGTTCTTGTAGGCGACGCCGCCGGCGTTCTTCGCCACGCATTCGTACAGACCGTCGTCGTTGGTGAGAGCGCTATGGATCGCCAGGACGCCGACCGTCTCGCCGGACACGTCGTCCGCTCTGTTCGTCATGATTATTCGATCGTCCTGCGGCTGAGCGCCCATCAGGTATTGCTTATTGAGTTTCTTGAAGGTCACCTCGGGAGGCGGCCGGCCGAAGGCCTTGCATATAATCTCTTTGTTCTTGCCCTCCACCACGGTCTTGTTCTGGAACTCCATGATCTTCGGTTTAACGATTACGTTCACCTGGATGTTGGTGGTGACTGTGCCGGCAAGATTTGTCGCGGTGCACTGGTATTCGCCCGCATCCTCGCGGTTCACATTGGTGATAGTGAGCACACCCGTGACCGGATCGACGCCAAAGCGATCGGCAATGGAGAGATTTTGCTGAGTGAGAGACTTGATCCATGTGAACGTTGGCGGCGGTTTGCCAGTGGCCTTGCACTCGATATTTGCATTCTCGCCCTCAGTGATATCTATCGGGCTCGAAATCTCCTCGATCGATGGTCGTGTGTGTACCTGTATAAGAATTATTAAACAAGATTATGCGGAGATTTATCAGAACACGCTTAAAGATATAAATAGGCACATAAATTCATCTAGATTTATTTTCGCATTTATTTAAATCCATACTAAATCTATTAATGTGCCTTAGATAAAATTATTAACAATAAATTGAATTTCAAAAAATGTATTAGCAAGTGCTGATAGCATAAAGGAAATAATAATACACAACAATTATAATCTTCGCAATGAAAAGCGTAAAAATAATAATTACTTGATTTGTAGAAATATTTATGCAATTTTCGTTTCTGATTCATGCAATTTTTTTTTCTTTTATTTGTACACGCTATTTAGTTAAAATATTAATTGTAATACCTCAACGCGGATAAGTCGCTCTTGCAATTCTCCTGTGGTCTGCACTGACGCACGACAAGTATATATGCCGTCATCGGATTCTTGTACATTATTGATCTTCAAGGAGTATGCGTTTATGACATAGCGATCGTTCGTCTTTATCAATTCCCCATTGTAAAGCCAATCGACTGAGGGCGAAGGCCTAGCGCGTACTCGACACATAATAGAAAAGTCCTCCCCGAGAATGGGATATTGATTTACCGGCGCGTCGTCCCACGTGATCGCAACTGTTGATAACAAATTAAGTTTTCTATTAAAAGAAAAAAAAAAAAAGCTATTCGATTAAACATCGTAGTCCTGTTTTCCCCGGAAGAAAAATGTGTATAGTGTTTCATTAAATTGAAATCTTTTTCTAACAAAAAAAAGCTATTTTTCATCGACTGTTAAAAATAACTAAATTATATTATCTAATACTTAATTTTTTTAATTGCCACCTTACCGGAAAGTTACACATAGCTTCCAATAGAATTTTAACCGAAAAATTTTGTTATCGTTTTTTTTATAGATTTTTATGAATATACTATATACGTTCTCCGCGGATCGTTTCTACCTTCGTGAAATTAATTAAGCGCTATTCGATATCACTGGGGATGCTTCGTATATCGGAATACAATTTATTTCTCTCGGAAATTAAAATTCTACCGCGCTTTTCTAATACCATACTTACTAATGGTATCGATCGTCACTGATTTGTTCAACGGCTGGTTTTGCGCATAAGTACCCTTGCAGGTGTACTTGCCAGCCTGCTCCTCCTGGAGAGAATTAAAGAACAGGGACAGACTATGATCCTGGTGCAGCTCGGTGTACATGGCAGGCTTGGAGTGACCCGTGTGCGTGCTGTGAAGAATAACGTCATGGTTTTCGGAAAAAAAATTCGCAAAATATCCATCTTAAACGACACACGAAGGGATCGATAACGATCACACCGAGTGGCGATATTAGCGATATCCTTCGTGGATGACGCGAGGATGACGTGTCAAGGAGATCTGGGATCGCATCCACGTGACCTCGTTTTATGCAATGTTGCATAGTAATATAGACGGTGCAACGTATCGGCGGATGATGTGAGCACAGGTGAGAGATATGATGTATTCAAGCAATTTCCATATAATATGCCGAGCGATGAGAGATGCCGGATGTAATATCGCGCGGGACATCGACGATGAAGGTTACGAATATGGATATTGCGGATTATGAAGGTGACACGAGATGACAGAGGCGCACGGCTCCTCCGCGGCACATTTCCGTCCTCATAGAGCGGAAAATTATTACAGCGCTTAAAATATGTCGAATAAGAAACATGAGAAGCACTGAACAACACGTGGCATCGAGAATGAGTAAATATTAATTTATCGTGAAGCAGCCGGAGTGTATTGTAATGATGATCGTGATGCGCGAATGCAAGACACGCAGGATGCAAGACATCGCGACGAGAAAGGAGACAGTGTGAGAAAGTCATTGGACATCGACGATGAAGGTTACGAATATGGATATTGCGGATTATGAAGGTGACACGAGATGACAGAGGCACGGCTGCTCCGCGGCACATTTCCGTCCTCATAGAGCGGAAAATTATTACAGCGCTTAAAATATGTCGAATAAGAAACATGAGAAGCACTGAACAACACGTGGCATCGAGAATGAGTAAATATTAATTTATCGTGAAGCAGCCGGAGTGTATTGTAATGATGATCGTGATGCGCGAATGCAAGACACGCAGGATGCAAGACATCGCGACGAGAAAGGAGACAGTGTGAGAAAGTCATTGGAGAAGATTGAATGGAGAAGACGGCACCGTCTCGTGACAGTCTGTCGATTATATACAAAGCGATTCAAAAGTCCCGACAGAAAATTCTTATCTCGATTATTCGCACTTTTTCATTCTAATGAATGGCACATGTGAGTTCTCTCCAGCTTCATCTATTCTCGAGGTATCAATTTTCGTAAACGAACTTGTAACAGACGCTATCGAGAACATAATTGAATGGTGATATTGCTCGAAACGAGACGATTTCGTCCGGAAATGTCACGCGCGGCACTCTTGACGACGAAGGTACTTAATTATGCAAATCGGGGGTTCGAGTAATCGTGCAAACACGCGACACGATGAATCAGTTACCGGGGTTAACGTTCGTTACATTATTTGATCGCTGGATTAAATACTTGCAGCGCGAGCGACCCGCGGTACATATATTAGCTATTAGCGATATTATGGACAGACTTGCACGAACAGTATAATGTACAAATGTTGCAAATGCTGTTTGAAATGGGATCTTTGTAGAACTGCGCCATCGCGGAGCTGCTTAATTGCCGTGTCCCAGAAAGTTCATATTTCATTTTTAATTCCTCGGGCTCGGGCGATTTAATCAAAAAGCTCGTTAACATAACGTGAAAAAGAATTAAAAATACTCTACAAATAATATTTCTTTTTTCTGCAGTTTTTTATAATTTCAGAAAAATCTTACTCTTTAAATTATAAAAGGGGGATTGTAAAAGAATTAATATAAGAAAAAAGGATTAAAATATTCGACAAATAAAATTTCTACAAGAGGCAAATAAACAGCAAAAAAATATTTTTTGTAAATAATTTTAAAAAGATTTTAATTTTCGATGATGAAAATTATAAAACGCGATTATAGAAAATTAAAAAAGAAATTTTATTTTGTTTTCATTCGAAACAAAGTCGGGAAGATTTTTCACAAAATCCGCATCGGAGAAAAGCACGATTGTTCCAGGTTACTCTATATACACGAACGAAAATTTCGTTCACCAACGAGTTTTTTTTTCTCCCCGGGCCAACGAGTTTTTCCGCTTCGAGCATTCAATAAGTCAGGTTCGAACCGTTCGAAACTTTTCCGAACGGCTTAACGAGCGATAGCCAGTTCGCGAACAGCGATGCGGCAATTAAGAGCTCCGTAAGCACCAGGCTGCGGAAAACATCGTGGCTGCATCGTGGGAAAATAATGGTGTCGAACACGGAGCGAAGTGATGGTATATGAGTGTATCGCAGAGAGATGAAAATAGAAGGCAGAAAACGAGCACTACGATATATGATTGCACGTTTAGATCTCCAATGAGTTTTTTATACTCGCCTTTCGATCGGCAAGACGACGAATCTGTGTTTGCGTTAAAGGAGTGACAGAAATTTCTCGAGTTAGTGTTATAAAGTACGCTTTTTTGTTTGCGCAAAAACGCAATGCAATATTCGTGTACCATTGAGTTAAATGCTTTTCTGTACTTTTTTAGTTAATAATTTTTACCTATAAAAACTATCGCGTCATTAATAAGAAACCACAAAGTTATCAAAAATACAGTTGTTATTATCTTTCAACATTTTAATCGCGTGATTAAAAGAATCTCTAAACTCATTACGACTTTCCATTAGATTTTCTTTCTCAAATAAAATAAAAAATTGTAGTATTCTAACAAAGTTTGACGTGAATATATATAAAATTTATTTAAATATATCGATTGATATGGCAGCAATTTGTACGCAAATATTAATAAAAAAAAAACAACAATTTAATTCATTAATCTTTTAATTATTCGTAAAGATTCCTCAGTAAAGAATGATTGCAGGATCGTTGCACCAACGGTGTGTTGTAGCTTACATCTCTTATTGATTGACCGTTATCTTTTCGAGAATCGATTACAATATAGATAGAGGAAAAAGCGCGCCGTTGGTGCAAGCGCTTCTGCGTCGTTTCGAAAATATCATTTATAAGCAAAAGAGAGCTGATATAATCGACTTACTTGAGAGACTCAATCACGCGATTCTGCGGATCGAGCCATTGCATGTCCTGGACGAGCTCCGGATTGTCCACCTTCGGTTTGCACGTGAGAAGGATGCTGGAGCCGATCGGCTTCGTCTGCATGTCGCCGCTTGGCAGGATCTCCAGGTGAGGATCTATCGCGTTCGCGAAAGCTGTAAAAGAGAAAAACCACCAACGGTCATTAGTCACCGAGAGCATGTGTGCGTTTGCGTGTTCAATAAGCGTAAAAGACGCCGGCGAAAAACACCGGTCTCGATGAGCGGCTAGATTGATTGCGCGTAATTCACCGATAATGATACGATTACAAGGCGTTTATTTTTGTAGACGTCGCGAACGCATAAATAACGTCCTTTAACGCAAAACAGTATGAAAACTGTGAGAACGAGCGCAGATGAGTAGAATATGATTACACACTTGCGAATCTCTTTCATTTTCAACGATGTTTATCCTAAGTGCCATGTCTGAACGTGTAATTTCTCATTTGCAATTAAAATACCGTTTTAAATTCTTTTGCAAGGGATCTTTGTAATTCATAGTTACACATACTTATCTTAAAATTTACTTATGTTATAATAAATATAAATTAATTTAAAAAATTAAATATTTAGTTTAATATATAAATTAAAATTTATTCTATTATTACAATTTAATTAAATTCTACTCTTAGCTATAAGAATAAATTATTGCATTTTTCAGTATATTATGATTTCACTTCATTCACGAAAAAAAAATGTATCCGCGCTTCTCGAAACAAAGAAAAAGTTTACCAAAACATTTTCACATTTCCAGATTTTCTTTTCGTGTCACAAACCCCATATTTTATCACATTAATTTAATTTAAATAAATTAAACAAAATTAATTTTTTTAAACCACAATCCAAGACGAGTAGATTAATCCGCGCAATTACGGCCTTACCCACGCGGGTGGGACGAGATGACACCGTCTCCGACGGAGACGGGGATGGCGGCGGCGCCGTCATCACGTAAATGCACAACACAGAGAGGCAGAGCGACGTCGTCTCGGCGCCCATGGTCGCTTCGCGTCGCATAACGCCTTCGGGGACGCTTTCGAGATGCGTGCGTGAACTATGACAACGGAATGCGAGCGTCGTCGGAATGCGTGTGATGGGCGCGCCCGACGTGGCGGCGCAACGGGCAGGCATAACAGGAAGCGAGAATTGAGCTAATTAATTGCGGTGAGCGAAAGTGCGGAATTGCCCCTAACTGGGAAACGCTCTCCGCGATCTCCTCTTCCTCTCGTCATCCGGACGCGAGCTGCATCAGCGTCGTAATGCAGAATAGATGTGCACGCTCGCGTTCACAGCTCTCTGTGCCAATTCGGCGAGCTCATTAGCTCGTTAACTTGGCGTACGTAAAGCCCTACCGGCGGCCTCTACCTGACGAATGGAAATAACGGCCACAACGTGGGGAATCATAATCGAATTTACGACGAGCCAGCTGCAACGGGCAACTATTCGTTTAAGTACGCGAGAGTTTCTCGTAACACGTGGAAAAAGCGTCGATTTACGATTGGATACGGTTAATTACGGGACTTTAATGCGCGATAAATATCTATCAATTGCGACTAACGATCGTCCAATTTTTCGTTTCACATCCTGATTAAGCAAAGCGATAACGGAATCGCATTCACGTCGTCAGCTGATCGCCGCTTCCCGCCGCCAGCGATTGTCAAATTCTGACAGCGCGCGAGCTGTCTCGACAATACGCGGGAGAAAAATCGAACGGCCAGTGAAAGAACGGAAAAAAAAATCTCGATTCGAGCGCACAATATGATGGGGGAGCCGTGTAATCGAAACACGGAGGCCAGCACAGTTCGCCTAAATAATTCTTTTTTCTTTCCACTCGCGCGCGGTACACGCGATGTAACAGTTGATCTCGCAAATATTGAAACTGCGGTGGATACTGCGAGAATAATTGAATACGGATTTAAAAAGCCGGGCTCTCGCGAGAGTAGACCGGTTTTGCGCTGACGCCGTGCTGCTGGCGCGAGCGAATTGCGTCCGACCCGTATAATCGACAATGGCACGAGAATTGATACCGCCACAATTTGCCGGCCGGAAAAAGTCAGCCTCTCGTTCTCTCGAAAGGCTTCTATATGCTTCTATATGCGCGCGAACCGCTATTAGTGAATATTACGAGAGTGACGTCAACAGAGACGAGTGGTATATTCCTGCGAAATTTATATAAAGATTTGTCGTAATTTACGTGACATCATCCTAAAAAGGATGCATGTTTAATTCTATTTTTCACATTTGTCAAATTTATTTTCAACGATAATTCTGAAATATCTTATATTCTTATTCTTTTCTTCTTTATTTTACCAAAAAGAATCATTATTTCGAAAGAATGGATACTGTGTCAGATAATATTCTAAAGTATTATTTCTGTTATTTAACTAATTGTATGCTGTTTTTAGAGCGCTTATTCTAGATATCTTTGAAATAAATTGCCATTTATTTCAATTAATTTTGACGCATCGTTATCTTCGGTGAAATTTATGCGAGATGATTATTTCATCGCGAATAATGCAAATATATCTCTCGAGAAACCGGGAGTCGTTAATTCTTGCAACAGCTCGAGCGCAAGGACGCGGAAAGGTTACAAACCTTCCTAACGGACAAACTTCCTTAATTGGCCTAAGACTCATCGGGATGATGAGTTCTTGCGTGCGGTCAATTAAAGGATTTTGCTCGTGCACTTGCCGCAAATCTTGGAGGGAAAAGAAGGGACGGGGAGGGAGTTTAAGCCGCTTTTGCGACATCTTTACAAGTCTAATAAGCGTCTTATTGAATCTTACTACGTAGTGGACACGACAATCCTCTCAATCGACATATCAAATATCCGTAATTTCACAAGAGTTTCGCAATTTACTCTTCGATTTCAACATCTTTTCCAAAAAAATAAAAAAAATAAAAAAAAATACTAAATCATGCCTTTTATATAAACTAAAAAAAATGTATAGAATTTTAAGCATCTTTCGCTGAATAAATATTTCAATTAAGATTATAAATAAATATAAGTATTTAATTCTGGACGTGATTAATGAGATTCGCCATCTTTTTTCATGATTACCTAGTTCCGTAGCCATAAATATTAAACCGTTGTGCGATTGCACTGTGGCAAGAAATTAACATTCGCATCTCGACATTAGCATGCGCGATATTCAAGAGCGAAATCTCTTCTCTTCATTTTTCGGAAAATTTGCAGGTTAAGAGGCCGGGCTTGCAAATTGCGATAAGTTTCACGAACGGTAACGTTTTCGAGCTAAAGGTACGTATCGGGGATCCGCGGGAGGAGAGGAGTGGAGAGGGGGAAGGGGGTATGATGATAAGACGCTGCAACGCTCGCTTAATGCCGCTGGCATTTGCATCGCGGGGAGTTTGCTTAAACTTCGAACCGATGTGTTTAAATTCTCTTGCAATCCTTGCTAATTGTCTCCAATCGTGCAATAGACATAATCAAGAGTCGCGATCGTTTGATTAATGATTCTCTACTCCAGCTCTCAGGGAATATCCTTTCGACCCCCTCGATCACACGAGGGGGTCTCTCTGTCTCGAGATATCTAAATTCCTACAAAGGATAATATATAATTTTGACCAGCTGTGCCGTTTGTGAAGCTCACAAAGCGTACAACGACGGATCCCCGGTAGGTCTAATTTTGCTCTCACGACTCGAGCTTGCAAATTGCGTCATTTCCGATAAGAGATTTCATAATCAAGAAAGAGAGAGAGAAAGGAGGATCGCAAAGGATTACAACGTCCCCGGGAGCGTTGTCTCTCCGTCCGTAAGGACAGCTTATTTATTTGCCGCCCCCACGCTGTCACGAGACGCGTCGTTTCGTCCTCGCGATAAGACTCGCAAATTCATCATTTCCGGCTCGCTTAGGCGAAGAGGAGGACTAGAGGCGTGCAATCTAGGGTGAATTAAAGATTTTCCCATAGTCATTCGAGAGTTCTGAAATGTGACCCCCGCCGGCTTGCCAAAAGCGAGCAGACGGTCCCCCTCGAACAATGGCAAGACATAAATCGCAATTATGTTTCCGGCGGACTGAACTTGTACGATATTATCTATCGCTGGCGAGTCAGCAACGAGATGAAAATACGCGATCAAATTATGGGTTACATGATGTTTTAGATTGTTGCGATACAGAGTTAATTATATTTTTTTCTACAGCAATTGCACCCTTGTATACATACGTCATATTTCATTATGTACCTTAATACATCTGTCCTATAAAGTAATTTCTCTAAATATATCTATTTTCTTAAATAAGTACATGTAATATACGTCTGACTCGAAACATATTTCTTTCGATTCTCAGATTTGTATGTAATTATTTTTATAAATACCGCGATCAATTTTAATTAATTGCAAAATTAAACCTTAATAAATTAAATTACAGTTTAATTATCTGCGCAATAAATAGTGCTATGATTAAAAAATAAATACATATTAGATATAATTTACAGTTATTAAAAAAATGGCCATAGTTTGGATTAAAACTTCTTCCATCTTATATAAAATCGAGAATTTGCCACAGTGATTTAGCATAAAAAATAGAGACGTATGGAAAATTCTGTATTGTTTCCTTATTTATTCAGAAACGTGATTTCGTAAAAAATTACCGTCCGTATACAAAGGAGAAACGCTGATATCACGATGGAATATTGTTGCCGCGAAAGGATACGCTATCATTAATTGCTCGTTAATGCCGTATTCAAAGTGCATCCGTCATTACACGCGGGAGAGAAAATTCGCTTGTTCATCGTCGGAACGCGCCATTACGTTGTCGTACGAAACTCATTCGGCGTGAACCCGTGCGCCGAAGAGAGCAACAATACGAGGAGGGTTGTTCCTAGGGATCCCCATCCCCGGCATTCACCCCCCATCCCCTTCTTCCTCCTCCTCCTCCTCCTCACCCTCGAGTACGCGCGCGCTCGGACAGATTCTATAATCGTTTCACAAATTCGCCCGAGTCACCGGGCACCGCGCACCCCGCGCTTCTTCTCACCCCCTCCGCGTTTACAACGGTGTACCGCACCAGCCATTATCCACCCCTGAGACTCGCAAATTCATCGTTTCCGGAGCGCGTACCGCGGCGTTCATCCGTGGGGGAAGGATACACGGGGGACGGAAGGACTCTTCCCAAAGATCTTCGTGAAGAAATGCCGTAATTGACTGAGTTCATCGGGGTCGACACGCAAAATTGGTATACTAACGTTGAAGAATGAAATGAGAGAAATATATATATACATTTATAAAAGCATGTTTTTCATGATTTTATATTTTATTCATGCAACACTTTTTATTCTGAATTTAATTACATCTAGAGACATCTTGATTTGTATATTCTACTATTATTCTATATATGTATTTACATATTCTATTACATATATACTAGAATATACAAATCAAGAAGTCTTTGGATATAATTAAATTGAGAAGAAAAAATATTATATGAATAAAATATGAAATTATTAAAAAATTGCTTTTATTATAAAATACAATACTTTTTCAAAAAAAGTTTCTAATATAAGCGAGAGAATATAGTTTTAATCTTATGTTAGAATATTAAAGATACGAGATGTGTGTGATAAAAGTATATTTTTATAGCTATTTAGACTTAATACCTCAAGTATCTATGCATTTAAGACGAAAAAGTAGAGAAGAATTACTAGTCTGAGAAAATCGATTGCTTTGCCCTAGTTTTTGGGCAAATCTTATTTTTATAAGATCTGCGTTTCTCAGCTTACTCGGATGCCGTAAAAGCGTTATCATTTGGCATCACACCCCATCTATTTCCGAGAAACTCGCAGATTCATCGTTTCCAGCCACGCGTGCGTCCAGCCGCAAGGAGGTCACGACACGGATCGGGATTCGGAAGCCTTTTCTCTGGAGTCCTCCGCGAAGAAATCCCGTGATTGCCCCGGTTAGTTCATCAGCTTTGGCTTTGGGCAAAGTCTCTGTGTATGTGTGCGTGTGACGTGGTGCGGCAAGATAAAGGCCAGCCAAAGGATCGAGAGGAAGACGGAAGGAACGAGCGAGAAGATATCCAGAGAGACCCCCTTCCAGAACATCTTATTTACGTTAGTTAGGGTTTGTTGGCGCAGCCACCCCAGGGGCTATTCAATGCCTCTCTACCGCCCATTTCAAACCCCTCTCTCTTTTCCCGCCCCCTTCTTCTGATCGTCAACGCATTACGCACACACGTAACAAAGGAGGCCTCCTTCTCGGTATTCTGAATCCTCGCCCCGCAAAACCATCCTCTCAACCCCCTCGGGGTCCATCCATCCGAGAACCACGCCCGACTCGCGTATACACTCGACTCAAAGCGGCCCGTGTGTACAACTGGGTTTGCTTACGCGCGTGCCACCCGGTATATATACGATGTACAAGGGGTCGGAGTAAGTCCCCGGTAAACTCCGGTGACGTGTTACTCGAGTTGGAAGAATTCGATCCAGGAGGGTCGAGAGGAACTGAGGATGGCGTTGACCGAGTAGTGGAAAGAGTACCGGGAGAGATTCTGATCAGATTTCGATATGGAATCGAAGTTGGATCGAACGTAGGGGACGATAGGGTCTTCCAAAAATTTTTTTACGCAGCCAATTGGGAAATCTCGACAAAGTAGATTCGATATTGTCGATCCTTTCGACGTCGTTTGGCTTTTTCTGTTTCAATATTCTCTATGTCTGTCCTTTTGACACAAATCCATTTTATTTTATATTTTATTTATATTATTAATTAATATGACTATACAATAACAATCATTTCTCTCAAATATTTGTACTTTATCATATCATATCTATTTCAAATCTTTTACTATCTCTTCATATATTTTTTAATATTATCATCTATTATTTTATTAGCAATTTCGAAAAAAAATCTACGGATATACTTTTACTTTCGTGTTGCCTATACTACGCTTCATCCATTTGTTAATCAAGCTTGAATAAGCAAATTCTCGTAATTACAAGAACACAATTATGGGAGGACGTATGAGTGTTGAATAATGTGGCTGCACAAAGTGCTGCATTTGAATTTCCAACACGCGAGAGGGAACATCACGAAACTGTGAATACATACATCCTCCCTCCTCTCTGCAGGCTTTGTTAAGGGTTCGTTGCGAATAAAGAGCGAAGCTTTATCAAGAACGAAAGAGGGTGAGAAACGCACCGATTTAATTAAGGTAACATCGCAGTCGCGTTGATGGTAAGGCTTCCAACCCTGCGCCGATTTTTGCGATTGTACTCGGAAAAATCGGAAAACTGATACAACTTTTAAAATTTGAAAAAGAAATTAATAAAAACTATTATCGTTTTTTTAGCAAATCTTATAAAATTATTTTACATTGAAAAAAACATTCTTTTCGCGAAAAATGATTTACGTGGACATCGCATATAATTCTAGATAAATTCGCTGCGGATCCTTAACTATGTCACACCACAAGCAGATATAGATAGATTACCACCTATCAGTATTCATACGGTGTGCGCTATTGTAGTTTTCCATAAAAAGAAAAGCCCCATAAAACGTAAAGGGAGCCATAAAATTCGAGTAGACACTTACAGCGCGCGCGACCTTCTTTTCGCCGAAGAAAAGTGGAGGCAAAGCGGGAAAACTGCGCAAAGTCGTTCTTTCGTCGAGGTAAGAGGGTCGAGCGAACAGTGGAAGATTGGATATCGATACGACCAATATTTCCTGAATATAGAAACGGTAAAGTAGCGATGGACCAGTGCAGCTTATGATTAGATATTATAGCCAGGAATTGCACCCACTATAATCTTGTCGACAAACTCGCTCGATTAAGTAGCCCGATATCGCGCGGAAGGATAATGAAGTGGTCGAAGGGTGTCTCTCGACGGGCTCGTTTGCCAAACCGAAATTACATAACCGTCGCTCCGTTACGTGACGTTGCAGTGAAATGTGTCAAAAATTTAATTATATTTGATTCAAATACTACTGTGCATATCAATCTATACAAAAAAAAGTTGTGTATATGTATATTATATAATAAATATACATGTTATTTACAAAATATATTATAAAATTAATGTGCTTGTAATAGGCAAAAAAATTAAATCTAATATAAAACTTTGAATATATATTTCAAAAAATGCAACCATTAATTTTAATTCAAGTTTAATTTCAAAATATTTTCCTACGTAAAAAATGCGCCAAATTTATTGCAACATAAAGAGAGAGAGAGAGAAGGAAAAAATCAAAGCTGCTCACGTAATTGTTCTCGCGCGCAAATCTTTTGTAAAGAAAACGCAGCGTGGAGGGAATGGGAGATCATTAGCGGCGATAATAGGTACACCTTCGTTAACATAAAGACCGCATTAAGCGTTAATAACGATCTCGTAAAGAGATACTTTTCTCCGCCGAATCGATGCGCGGCGTTTTTTGCCATAAAGCGTGCTGCAGCTCCACAAAGGAAAACCTCGTGAGAGGATAATCTTGAAACCGGGCTGTCGTCGAGTCGCGTCGTTTCGCTTCGCAAAGCCTGAGAATCCCTTAAATCTGGGAATCAGAAGAAAAACGAACCCTCTCTCTCATGACCGGTCAATGGCTCTAAATATATATATATATATTATATATATGTAGTATATATAGATGGAAAGGTGTAACGACGAAACCTTATAAATCAGATGGAGGACAGAGCCTTAGGGGTGGAAAGACCCGCCGCGAAGAGAGCGATAAAAAGTTCTCCCAGTGCAGCTTTTCCGAGCTGCAGATAGGCACTCTAATTAAATGCTCAACGGGAGTCTCTTTCTCTCTCTCTCTCTTTCTTTCTTCTTTCTTCCTTTCGCGCTTTTACGTTCCCTTTCACTTTCCCTTCCTTCTCAACTTGATTAACATCAGGCTTTCCAGCGACAATCTTGTTTTATACTACAACTTGAAAATTTACAAAAAAATTTATAAAAATTTTTTACAATATTCTTCCTAGTGATCCAAGGACTTTCTAATTTGCAAAATGACAAGGCTAAGCTTCTCTCGCGTTTCCAAATTTATTAAATTAATGACTAATTATTTTCGTTTAATTTTTTAATATATCTCGATATTTTATTTCCACTTTTACGGTTAGTAAATTTCGCGTTTCATGTTTGTTAACTTTCTATAAAATTAATATGCTGGAAAGGAAATGTTGCCAAAGGCTGTCAGAGCCTGAATTGAATTTAGTTAAAACCAACTGCTTCTCCATAACAAGTTAATTAATCAACACGTAAATTATGCAACACAAACGCGAATTAATATAGCGTACGAGCCGATACAATTCAATATTTATCGTTTTAATTTGCTTGAATGTAAAAGTTAGAACATAATAGTAAAGTATTTTCTCTTCTCTCTCGCATGTTTTTGTTACTTTTATACTCTCTCGTGTTTTTCTGGGTTCGCCTGAAAAATAAGTCGACTTTGCGAAAATGAGATCTTCGAACTGCGGTGCAAATAAAACGGAATGGAACCGTCGCGAAGACGGGCAAAAGGGGGCATTTCTCGCAGACTTCCCGACGCGATTCCACCGAGACAAACAAATTCTCCAACGGCGGAGAAAGGGTGGACCGAGACGACGCGAGTGTGAGTCCCGCGTTTGTGGAACGGAATACGCGACATCGGGTGTTTATGAATGTCGCGGCGATGTCGTCGTCGAAGAATGGATCGAGAATCTCGATCTCTTACGGGGCGCGATGAAATACGCCCAAGTATTGTACGAGCGTGCCTTTGACACATCCCGAAGGCTGAAAATTTACGGGGATACCGTGGAGAGAGAGAAAGTTTCAGACGGTATAGCGTAACCGGGGCGAAGTCGTTGCTCTCCGTCGTTGTTGCAAAAATTATTACGACAGTTGAGAGCGTGTTATGCAAGGCTAACGTTAAGTGACATATTGTTTCGAAGAAGTTGAAAGATAGGGAGTGCACGTTGAAAAATTAATTGACGTTACGCGGGATGAAAATACATGACGTATCGAAGAAAAAAACTCTTCTGGAAAATGCAATTTAACATTTCTAATTACAGGTCAATTACGGTTGCGGTGTGTTCTTTCGGCGGGAAAGAGCTTAAAACGATGGCAAATAGAACAGAAACCCTTGTAGTAATTTGCTTGGCATAAAATTATACGATGAATTAAATTAGTCCTTAATGCGATTTAGCCGAAGGTAGCGTGCCATGATATTAACAAGAAGCTTCAGTCGTCGCGCGGATAACGAGGTTTTCGTTATCGGATGAAATTCCGGAATGCCATTTGCGAGTAGCAGTAAGATGTAACGACATATAATACCTGCTCTCCTCTTCACGAAAGTGATTATTCAATATATCCCCCGCATTTTATCGCATATTAAAATTTTTCTTTATTTTTTCCTCATCGCGATCAGCAATTCTTATTAAAGAAAATATTTAGTGTAATTTTTATATATAAAAGAGATTGAAAAAAATATACAACTAAAAAAAATAGCACGCATTACAAAGTGTAAACGTTACTTAATTTATACGCGCGATGCTATTTTAATTAAACAAAAATGGACTGAAATAATTTTATAAGAAAATATATATTTAATATAAATTATGTTCGATGAAAATTGAATCGAAAATTCGCGTTGCGTCTATCATGTTCCGCAGGATGTTCTATTTTCTGGAGATACTGTGTGTACACAGTTCCCGCAGGTTTCGCACTCAATATTAGCACAATATGGTATAGGCACGCAACTCCTATAACTTTCTCCCCAACATATTCCATTATTTAACCAGATACATATATTGGCGGATGAGTTAAGTCAAATTAACGGGATTATCCCTATTCACACGCTATTCGTACATTCGCGTGATAAATAATTCGCGTTTTCAGACCGTGAATTCCTTCAGCAACCGTGTTCTATCATAACTTTACAATAAGTGCAAGAGCAATATTAAAATTCATCTTACATATTGCGCATTCTATTATGAATTTTATTCATTAAAATTTGTTCAAAAGAATAGGAAGAAGTTTTGGCCAACAATTTTATGAATTTGAGAAAAAAAATTAATTTTATTATATATATGCAATCATGATGACAAATGGGATAAGGGCGATTCGGGGTGTCCTCGCTGTGGAGATTAAATGTGATCGCAATCTAAAGTAACTAAAGACACGTTTATACGAGATATCAGGTAATCTGTAGCCCGATAAAACGATATACGTACGTGGAACGGTGGAAGCCGCGTCGGGCGTAAAAGACGGCAGCCTCAAAAGCGGTCGGGCTCGTTGAAGGCTTGTCTCGCCGCCGCGGCAAGATTCGTTACACGCATTTACACACGTGCCCCGCACACGCATGTCAGCGCGAACGTGAGCGCTCGTCTCAGTTCTCCCTAAGTAGAGCGAAACGCTTGTGATGTAACGGCTCGTAAAAGTCGTCGTTTAAGCTTTAAAGACGTTAAACCGCGACCCGTCTCTACGCGGGGACCGGCAATATATCCTGATAAAGGAGACACCGTGGAATACTAACGAGAACCGTCGCGCAGCAAGGATGCACAGCATTTGCGAGTAACGGAGAATGTTTCGCGAACAGAAGCGACATTAAATTCGCGAAATTCTGAGTATCTCTCAGAGAGAAATATGTTTTAAAGGAAATATAAAAGACTTATATAGACAACTTTTGGACATCTCATTATCTCTTAAACAGATTTTTTAAATCCTAGAATAGTAACATCTTTTCGGAATATTTTAATATAGGTGAATTTTTATCCAGAGATATTTTGAATCATGTATAAAAAATTTTGAAAAAAATCACCAATATTTTAGAATGCTTTATTAATATATAATTAATGCTAAAGTATTTGTGCCTCAAAGCTCTTATATTTTCATAAAAAAATTTAAAGCGTGAATTTTTTTTTGAAAATGGGATTTTTTATACTAAAAATCGAAAAATAGATCAAAAATATTTTGATAGCATATTTGGAAGAACGAAAGTCTGCATTGCCATTTGAATTTACTCTTGAGTGAATTTTCACCCATGCTAATAATCCAGGGTTAAACATTTTCCGATCAAAATATTAGCAAATTTATCCGTATTTCAACACTTTCATTTTCTTTCTCTCTCTCTTTTTGTCAGAATAGTTTAATAAAAAATACCGATAAATATTGACATAAAATGTAAAATATTCCCCGACCGTTCGATAAGAATGAAGTTAGTCTTTCGACTCTCTATTTCGTAAAATATTCGCTCACTCACGCGGTCTTTATCCCGTCGGTGCATAATTGATATCATTTGGTGCAGATTCGCGTGTAAAGATCCACTCTAGAACCCTCCTTTCTTTCTCTCTCTCTTTTTGTCAGAATAGTTTAATAAAAAATACCGATAAATATTGACATAAAATGTAAAATATTCCCCGACCGTTCGATAAGAATGAAGTTAGTCTTTCGACTCTCTATTTCGTAAAATATTCGCTCACTCACGCGGTCTTTATCCCGTCGGTGCATAATTGATATCATTTGGTGCAGATTCGCGTGTAAAGATCCACTCTAGAACCCTCCTCTATAATGCAGATAAACAAGCCTCGAGAGTATCGAAGGTATGTAATCGCGCGATCGCTCTATCCGCAGTCGTCTCGATTTTATCAGTAAAATGGAATACCGTTTAAATATTGCATCCATGTGTATATATATATATATATATAGACGTATTGTTGCCGGAAGAAAAAGGGAGATAGAGAGCGAGACAATTTTCCTCGGGGACGTCGCACAGCGAAAGAACCACCAACTCGCGACATATTTCCGGTTTATTCGACATTCAGCGGATGCATAAAATAGACTGCGCGCAGCCATGCAGTTTCTGCATAATGCCAAGAAGAGATAAGCATCCAGGACGTTGACTCTTCCGGTCCTTCCACCATGAGTTTGCCTCGGTTTATATCTTATATCCTTGATATATTCGCCGCCCTTAAACGCACGTACGAGACAGAAATTGAGCGGATATCGTGCTTACATAACACGGCGAAAGCTCTTTTTGTATCCACGTTAAATTTAAAGGCGACAAGCTGTGATTTTAAAATTGAGATAGCTACGATATCTAAGGCAGGATATATTATAACTATAAAACGACAAAATGGAGTTTGCAGCGCGTTAAACCTTCGTTCGGTATTTTTAAATGTCAAGAGATCTTGAATATTTTTCATACACATTTCCCGTTATCTGATGTTAAAAAAAAATTACGAGACATGTACCATGTATTTATAGCAGCATATGCATAATGCACGCATAGATAAGCCCCCGAGAGTGTAATATCGGCGTCGCATGTGCGTGTACATCGATGTTATCGAGTGTCATTTGGAGATTGCGGTTACAGGGGTGGAAAAAGTGTACACGGGGTACGGAAAGTATTTCCACGCCGTCGCGACAGCGATTCTGGAAAAAGCATTTTCGTGTCGTGCACGTGCGTGTTTGTGCCGGCTTCGGATTACATATTTTCAAGAGGTTTGAATAGAAAGAATATCCGACGAGAGCAAATATTCCATTTCATAATAGTGGTTTGCAATTGCGTGCACGATGTGAAACGCACAAAAATTTTATTCCAAAACTTTATACATGTATACATATATTATATGCATAACGATATTGCTGCGGAAATATTGCGTTGCTATCGCATAACGCACGACTTTACACGCGACATGCATTTATTAACGAAAATAAAATTATTAAAAATAGCGAACATAAAAAGTTTTCGTAGATAGTTATGAGCGATTAAAATGGTTTTAGTAAATTAAGTTTCCGAAAATGATGTTTTAACGACTTGACAACTTTAACAGAATTTTAATTCAAAGAGTATAGTCGGAAAGTTTTGAGAAGATAAAAAAAAAAAAGAGAGGACGACGCGTCCAATAGAATTTTCATAAATGAAGAAGGAGTCTACATTCGTTTTTCACATCTCACAAACGTCCTTTTAAATGATATCCGCAGTCGTTTGCTGGCACTACCAGCCTCTTGGCCCGCTTCCAGTCTCCATTCGAACGAAAATGAATTTTCCGGAAATACGCGCGATGCTTCCCAATGGTTTTCTCGCGTCAAACCATTTTTTCACGAATGTAATTTTCAAAGTAATACAATTGAACTTTCGCGCGTAACCTCCAGCAATCGGGAAGAGCAAAAAACGGACGGAGAGCGGTGAAAATGATTACGTTAGATCCCGCAAAAATTTCACCAATACACTTTGCGACACCTGCTTATCCGAGCGATGGAGGAACCAAGAGCAGAGAGAGAGAGAGAGAGAGAGAAGAAGGACTCGGTCGACGATGGTTGCAGAGTGAGCCCTAAAGGCTGGGGAGGCCGAGGGGGCTTCAGAGAGGAATCCGTCGCAGCAGGAGACGATATCCGGCAATTTCGGTAAAAGGGTTCGGCTATATACTTGGTAGTCCGTATAGTCGACCGGCGTGCACCTGGTGACGGCACGGTTGCCTCGACTAAAAGCTATCTTCCCCTAATTCACGAGTGGCGGGCCACCAGCAGCTTCTATTCCCGGGATATACGCGACGAGCCGCGCACGCACGCTGGCTTCCATCAATTTTCCGGATGTTGTCGGACCGTCCTCTCGCTCTCTATCGTCGTCTCTTCCGTCATCTCTATCGATACGCGCCCGTGCAATCTCTTTTTGTGCGGCGCATTCGCGAGAAAGAGTGATTTGGTGGATACAGAGGATTGACCACAGCGGAATGACAAAGGGTGTCGGAAATGTCTAGCAATTTGCACGTGTCTTCCATTAAGCACTCGTTGGAAATTTTGTCTATAGTTTTCGGCAACGTGCGTTGAAATAAAATTCTTCGCTTCCTTAATAGATTTATTTTTATTAATATATATTGAGATACAATATCTCTCTTCAACATCCTTGCTGCGTTTCTAGAATTCGACTACCAGTCGATAAAATTCCGTTCTGTCGACCCCGTTGGATTTAGCGAGCCGACTAACTTCCGTTTAAACGTCAGTCCACGAGAATCGTGGATACGACGGGCAGCTGGAGAATTTCGACATTCGCGAAAACCGAGGAATTCTGACGCCGGACGACGCAAGGTAAATTAGATTGTGGACAATGCACGGAGTCGAGACTTTTCGGCCGCGGGCGAATTTCATTCCGACCGGGCAATCCGACAAGATGGAAAGCGCGTACTCGCATGCCGGGGGAAAGATCAGTTAGCGTTAATGAGAATAAGCATACCTCGAGCGACGCATGTTAATTTTCGGGATAGGATATCCCGGAATTATACCGAGTTTATGGTTCTGGCGGGAGATATTTTTTCCATGCATTTTCATTAAAATATTCCTTAGCAAATTTTTCTTTGAAGCGAATGATACTATCTTTAATATATAATATTCCGTATTTTGCGGCGCGATAGAAGGTCCGATAAATTTCGCTCGTAAATCAATGTAAACGACCGTGAGTAATTAATAATTCCACAATGCTATGGGAAAATTTATAATAATTTAGATTAAAATTCATCTCTCTCCGCGAGAGGAGAAGGGGGTTTTTTCGCGAGCTGCGAAATTTCGGAGTAAATATGAGCTTTCAAATTGCGTTTAGCGGTCGCGTAATCAGGCGTCATGCGACCGCAAGTACCGAAATATGCATTTATCGCGCGGATGGAAATATATTGCGTCAAGTACAAAGGGACATAATATCCCGCCGACATCAAATCACGCTTTTCATTAAATACGAGCGAGGACAAAAGCGCGCCGCGCGCTTTTGCGCTTCCGACCTGGGATTCTGGCGATGGAAACGACGGAAGCTGAAGATGAAGATGCGCGATTATATATGTAGTAGTGAAAAAGAGGAGGTCACAAGGCGCCGTTTATGCGCTCGGTATAATAAGCCCTGGTCGGGGATTAAATGTACCTTCGCTGTACCCGCTTTCTCGCGTCAAGTGTCCGATATCACGATGATTAATCCTCGCGTTCTAAAAAGTTCATCTGCACCTCATAATGGGATAATGAGATATAAAGAGCGGATTTTAGGTCGACGGAATTCTCGCGCGCTCGCATATTCGACCTAGAATTTACGGAGAGCAGGTACTTATTTATCCTACGAGCACAAAGAGAGTGTATGTGTGAGAGAGGATCTCCGGATAATGCGAGCGCCCGTCAGCTGATTTATGCATCCGCTGGGATCAAGTATGACGCGGATGGCGAGCATCGAGATTGCAATTGCAGGAACGTCGATCCTTCCGCGTCGCGTTTTCCGGCGAGCAAATATCGAGGCCCGGGATGCAGTATACCGTGGAGCCGGCAATAAATTCGACGTCCGGTCGGCGATGCAAAAAAGTTGGACAAACGGCGCAGACCCCGCGGGGGTTGCTGCGTTCCGCGGCGAATTAATTTCGCGTGTTCTCCGAGAGCAACGAGACCGCTCTACAGAGTGTCCAATTAAATACCATACACAATCGAGTACTTTGAAAAATATAAGGAAATATATTTCGAGAAAAAGTTGGGACTTTTCAGACGGATTCTTTCTTTCTTTCTCTTTAATAGTTATATTTTCGAAGAATGCGAAGGCTAACGAGATCAAAATCAATTCTCTAATGAAAAGCGTAGTGTCGCGGTCAGGACAAACTCAATGGTACGACGGTCCTTTTGATGTACGCGTGAGTTTCGCGGGAGTTTGAAGGGACGCGAGTTTCCATATATCTATAATGACATATTGACAGAAGCGTGTGCCCCAAGTTTCTGCACCGTAACTAATTACGAGTTCAAACTTCGGACTAACGATAATATCAAACCAAATACATAAATACATGGAGAAACTCTGCGTTAATATTGGATACACATGCGCGTCAAAAGAAATCCTTTATCCGACAAACTCGCGAACGTAGTGTCGCGGTCAGGACAAACGCAATGGTACGACGGTCCTTTTGACGTACGCGTGAGTTTGAAGGGTCGCGAGTTTCCGTATATCTATAATGACATATTGACAGAAGCGTGTGCCCCAAGTTTCTGCACCGTAACTAATTACGAGTTCAAACTTCGGACTAACGATAATATCAAACCAAATACATGGATGAAAGGAGAAACTCTGCGTTAATATTGGATACACATGCGCGTCAAAAGAAATCCTTTATCCGACAAACTCGCGAAAAAAAAAGGTTCGCGTCCACAGGGGATTAAAAGAGCTCAGCGCGCCGTCATACGTCGGAATTTTGCGGAAGCTACGCTCTCGCGGTTCGTATCGCCCCGTATTTTCCCTCCGGCTTTTTTTCGCGTGTCGCCCGTTCCCTTTTTTTAGCCGCGTCGGGGTATAAGTCGACGGTGATCGTTGCTCGTGAATCGAAACTAAAGGGAGGAGAGCATCGCGTGCACAAGCGCGCGATAGCTCTCTCCCCGATTTTACGCGGGTGAAGCCAATCAGATTTGTGCCAACAGCGCAAACATTTGGGATTTGTCGCCAGGAAACTGTGTTGATTGTCGACAGTTTGAAAATTGAATTTGAAATGGATATTCTAGACAATATTGGGAAAAATATCGAAGAAAAATAAAAATAAAAATACAAGTTATATCAACTATACATATATCATATGCACACATCACATTCTAATAGCCTATACTCTAATCAATTGCTAAAAAAATATAGTTGTAAATCAATAAAATTAATATATATTAATAATGTTTAATCTAATTAATAATGTTAATAATTAATGATTAATATATATCATATATA
>NW_021849218.1:1006227-1020012 GCF_003651465.1 Formica exsecta
TGATTAATATATATCATATATATATATATCATATTATATGTATATTAATATGTAAAAAACAAATAAAATTTATATATGGAATCTCGAAAAATTCCTTATTTGCATAAAATTATCCCTTTTAATTTCTCATTCCATTTTTAATTTTTGACAGATGGATTCTATCGATTGTATATAAAATTTATTTAATCGTTGCGCTCTTGTCATTATTGCACTCCCACGTTCGTCCTCTTAAACCTGTGAGCGACGACGACCAAGCGCATCGTTTTTCGTTTCCAATCTCGCTCTTCCCCGGTCCTCGACGTAAATTCTCCTTTAACGAGCCCGGCCACGGCCAATTAAAAGCGCTTCGACCGTGAGAGAAGAGATCCGCCGCGTTCGTCCTACGAACGAAAGACGACCGCGCTCTTCTTCAACGCTTCTCTCTCGCCGTCGAGGGTGAAATTAAATTTCCTCAAGAGAATCGTCCCGGCGAATAAAAGGATGGTACATCGGAGGGTACGGTGGAGGAGGAGGAAGTTTCGGACGGGCCGCGACTTAAATAATTCAGTCGCGGGCTTCTTGCCGAGGCCTCTCCGACAACTTTCTCCCGGGCCGACCTAGGAGAGATGTCTCAGCCGCAGCTGCCATTTCGCATTCCTCCCGGTTCTCTACGTTTTCGTCTTCGTTCCCCTTGCCCTCCCCCCCGCTCTGGCAACCTCCTGGTGCCATCACCTTTCGCCCCTCTAGGCTGGAATCGAGGGTGGAAACACGGGAGAGGAGGGCAGATAAGAAATCCTCGTTTCGCACGCGACGCCAAGAGGGTGGACGAACGCCTTCCGATATTTTCAAGCGCGCACGTGCTGCCGATGAAGAACGAACGAAAATATCAAATTCGATTTTCTCACCCAGACCCTCTCGTCACAGCGAGCGAAGCTTTCTTCGCTCTCCTGTCTCGTCATTAATGCGACTCCCCCGTAGCACGAGAACGTGACTGAAATCAGACCGCGGTCACCTTCATTTCCGAAAAGACCCCGCTGGGTCGCAAAAAATGTTTTGCTTTTTTCGAGCCATGGATTTTTGCTGTCATCGATAAAATATCACGCGTTACATTATTGTGTAAACAAAGCTCGTACTTGTGTAAATTTTTTGTACGCTTCGAAAAAACTTTTTTGCAATATCCGTGAAAATTTTCTCTCAGATTATAATCGAATATAAACGTGTAATGTTTAACGTTTAACGCATCATGTGTCATGTGTAGATTTTAGAACTAATATGTTATTCATCGTTATGCATATATCCTGTTTTCATCACATTGTTTCGATATTAATGATAGCCTTGTGTAACCAAATAATTTAATAATATATCGTCATAATTCATACAAAACTATCCATTTAAGCGTCAAAATTGAACGAGATATAACATTCCAATGATGCATTTATATCACAATATTGCAGAATATATAAACACGATATAATTTACAAGAGAGATACAAAACTATCAAAGAGATTCAACTAGTCTACGATTTCATTAATTAGATGCATAGTCTATTGAATATTTATAATAATCTCCTGAAGAAGATCAAAAAACGCTTATGCGCTATTCTCAGTACGCTTTGTTCGCGGTGTTTAAGTGCCATCTTGTTTAAATTAATGCGACCGTATGTTGGAGAGGCTCTCATTACAAGCTGGGCTGGTTACAATGGCGACTATGGCAGCGCATTGTACGGTCGATAAGCGCCAACGTTAGCGCGATACGCGTACAATTCCGCGGGAGCGAGGTGAACGTTACGGTTACAATGCGTCCTTTTGCGTAAGCGGATATACACGCTTGTATCATGCTCGCATACCGTACGACCACATACTCGCACTTATGCGCTAACAAACGTGCAGGATCTGCCGAAATGAAAACCGTTCTTGCCGAAATTCCTGCAATCATCGCCATCGTGTCGTATAACTAGATACGCTAGCAGTTTTTTATTCGATAAAATTTATTTAAAAGAAATTTTTAGTAGTCCCCTAGAAAATGGTGTATAATGGAATTAGTAAAACGCCCTGCAAATTTCAGCAAATATTTTTTTAAATAAAGGAAGAAAAAAATGGATAACAAAATCTCCAATGACACATGATATTAAAAAGAGCGAGGTTTCGAAAGAGAAGTTTACCGTGTTAGATGGAGGGAAAATAAATCAGTTCACCCGGTACATAGCACGGTCCCATCAACGCACGAAAATTGGGTAAGAAGGCATATAGGAAACGTCGCAAATTGAGCGCCGCGGCAAACTCGATTTCTGCCGGTAATCCGGGGCTTCCGCTTTTAAGGGGTGGCTCTCGCAACGGGTGTTCTTACAAGCTTCAACTCGCACATCGCTTTACCGTTGTCGTACCAAGGGATTAAACCGTCCCGCGGCGCGCGAATAATTTCCACGCTAGTCGCCGTCGCCGTGCGAACCGGAAGATTAATAATTCGTCGCGCAGCCGGTGGACGGAGCTTAAGTGTGACACAGTGACAAAACACGCGCCGGCACCGAGGGAGGCTCTCGCGTTTTTGTCACGACCTGCTCGGCGCTATTGACGCGATTATTAAACCGCGGAGGAGTTTGTTTCTTTCGTTAAGCGCTTTGTTTTTGATACAGACACGCATCTGCTGTAACGACCATCGTAATTATAGATGTGTATATTTTGTGACGCACACGCATATTTATTATATAATATTAAAACGTTGGGAGAGAATTAGTATAGTAATGCAATTTCATGAAAATTATAGATTTATGTTTCGGAGTTGTTTTTTTTTTTTTTTTTTTATCTTTATGTATATATGAAATATATGTAAATTATTTTTCATTTTGTTTCTTTTAGAGATTGCTATTCAAACAAACATTAGCATCGTTTTCGATCATGTCTAAAAATACTATAGACACCTTATTCGATGAGTTATATTAAGATAGAGATAAGTTTATCTTTTGTGCCGTTTTACGCTAATTCCAATCGTGAATGACTAAACCTGAATTTGTATCTGACATCAAAATCACATTAGCATCTAACTTTCATCAAACCCATCTCGCTTTTACGAGAGATCCAACAAACGATCCTCGCGCATTCAACGCTTCTAAAGCTAAAACGGCGTCTTCGTTAAATATTGACAAAATCACAGAAGCCTCCAGACAGATAGACCCTCGCCGCGTCTAATCCCGCATACCATGCGTTCGCACACGACACACAATCCACACACATACACACATATCACACCACGTGATCGAAGATCCCTTGAACGTCTCCTGTTCGCGATACTTGGATGGGTTCGAATTTCCAACGGAGCGGAAGGTCAATTCCGACGCTTCGAAATTTCGGACCACCCCGGCTACATGCGGCACAACGAAATTAACTGTCAATCTCAATTTCCCTTCCCTTCCCTCCTCCCTCCGCGCTGAGTAGGATGGGTGCGCATCCCTACGCGAGTATAGAGAGAGGCGTTGCGCACGCGGTCCCACACCAGAGATCCGGAAACCGTGCCACCCCCCTGAGAAATGTCAATTATAAAGCACTGGGTCTGCCAGAGCCGTCAGGGGCCCTGTCAGGGCTCGTGTCTACTCTTCCCTCCTCCCTCTACGCCGGCTGTTATATTTAATGAAAAGGAGCTAATCCGCGATCAGTCATAATATGCACTTACCCGGATGACGATTGCATCGTTCTCGTCGTCGTTCTTCCCCCCCCCCCTCTCTCTCTCTCTCTTTCTGTGTCGAGTCCCGCATAGGGGATCTTCTCGATTACGTGCTAAAAGCAGCTGCATCAAGTTGTCGAGGGAAAGGCGAATCTGACTCTCGTTTATAGATAAAGAAGTCGAGGATTTTCCTTATAACTATTCGTACCCCCATTTAATTCTATCGTTCCGGATACTCGACTATGTAAATAATCAGGATCGAGATGGGATTTTTTCTAAAGTCAAAAACCGACGAAAGCACATCGCGACAAAATCCCCTGGAGACAGTGTGTCGAAATGCGTCGTGATAAATGCGGTAAACGCATCGCGGATTTGACGTGAGCGTCCATTAGTGAGATTGATGTATATTGCATGTAATGTACTACTCTACCGTGTGACGTGTTATAACGGTCGACTCTGTTAAACATCCGTTGTTGATTCGATTTTTATACGGCTTGGCTATCTTTTCGATAACGAGCTGTAGCGATCGAGGCTCGAACTTTAATTCTTACCTCACATATCTTAGACTGGAATAAATCATATTTCAAAATATAAACTGCTATATAAAATTATGTAACGATTGATAAAATATACATTATTCAAAAAATATAAAAACGAATATAAAAAAAATAAATTAAAAATATAATTAATTAAAAATAATTCACGATAGTTATGTCTTTTTACAACAGTGAATATTTTATTGGATGAAACTCTTTGTCAAGTTGAAATATCTTAGACTGGATGATCTCTCTTATAGACTGTACATACCGGACAGCTGCTTTCTTTACCGTTTAAGAAATACGTGCACTTACTCACATCTGCCACAAAGGTGTAACGTTCTGTGATACGATTATCTCTGTTTATTCAAAACGGCTCGCTTATCTGTACGTATCAAGCGAGCGACGCAATTGCTCGGAGTGAAACGTCGCTCGTTCGTAATCCGGCAATCGAGCAATCGTCGTTTGTGCTCAATGATGGGTAAGAAGGTTCACAGGATTAATCGGGATTGATGCGATTAACATGCTCGCACGCGCATCGACGATTGTTGTCGTAACGAGGCTTCGTCGAATCATCTTTGCTTTAATTAGCCCTTAATGACCGACCGGATGTAAATCTGCGCCCACGTGACGCAATTACGGCGACGGCCTCCTCCCGGTAACAATGCGGCCCCGACGAGGCGATTATTAAGCCGCCGAATAATCGCCGATAATGTATCGTCCCAACAGAGAATGACGACGACGACGTCGTTAAACTGGCCGCGCTGCTTCAACTTTAAGGAGATAAGTTTGTCTCAATTATTGTTCGGTGCAACGATCTTCCGCCCACGAACAACGCTCTCTCTCTCTTCTCCCGTCTTTGAGCCGACGACGGTGCACTTATCCGCTTCCTCGGGGTTAAAAGAGAACATGCAAAATGGCACGCTATTGTCATTAAGTAGATACATCCTTTAATGGCAACCCCTCTTCATCACTCACTGTGCTGTGCGCTTTGATTGTTCTGCTGTTCAATGACATACATCTCGCAAGCGTCACGACAATAGATCGTCGACTGTGAGCTCTCACTCGACTCTAGCTTTAATTATTTTATCGCCGCGTGTTCTCGGGAAATAGTGTATAAAATATTTACTTGATCCATTATTTATAGATGTGCGAAAGCAATATATATTTCTCTCGTAGCAATTTATTCTCGTTGTATATTGTTACGTTATTGTTGCAATATTAAATGTATGTTATTTCCATTATTGTATCGGATTATAAACTATTATCACATGTATTGTCATCGCGTATAAAATATCTCTAAATTAGATTCATCAATTTGTATGTATTATTTCTCATAAATTAAAGGTTGTTAAAAGCTTTACAGAAATCTGTTATTTTTCATAATTTTGCAGTGTGTGCGTGCGTATTTTTCAGGGGAAAATGAATAGAATATTTATAAATTATGGCTACGTTGACACACACGAGTTAAAAAGCAGCGCGGTGTTCATTACACTTTGTATCTCGATTAAAAGGAATTTCATCAACAAGGCGACATGATAGTGGGGCAACGCGGTAAATGGCTGTATCCATTACATCACCAACCGATATTTCGCTCGAGTTGCGAATAACAAAGGCTATTTAATAAAGAATACATCGCGCAATTGATAGACCGTGTATAAATAAACGCTAAAATATTTCGTTATCGACAACACCATTGTTTTTGCTCATTCGATGAATGCCCGTTTACGGCCCATTAATCAGAGGCGCGAGTTAAATGGGCCCCAGCAAATTAAATTTCGATGCGAGCGTATCCACTTTCGCCGAAAAAAAAAATATATATATATATTCGTCGTGCCGCACCGGCTGGAATGCATGTTGCATGCCATGCACGATGTCGAGCCTCGACACGTATTCGCGTAAAATGTCAAAAACTACCGTGCGATCATTGATTTTTCCGAACAATTGCATGCAATAAAAAAATTAATAAAAAAGCAAAAAAAGACATGATAATAAAACAGTTTTTTATATAAAAAAAAAACTGCTTAATGTGCGCATATATGTGTAATATTTAGACATTTATTATCTTGATATATTGAGCGTGTTAACTGCAACAAAAATGCCGTTCACGTCGAAGATAGGATCTCTCGATGCATTCCAGGCAGAGTATTAAATAGAATAAATCTATAAGCATCGCGTAAATCGGCACGTGTCGGCGCGTGTGTCCTCCCTGTCGAAAAATAAAAATATGTTCGCGGGGATAAGCAGGCGGAATTTATTTCCGCGCGGCATATGTCACTTCGGCGATTCGACGCGGCTGATTTATCGCGAGTCACCGGCGGAGTCGCGGGAGAGTAAAACCCCTGCAGTTGATCTGCATTAGACGGGGTACACGCTGAATTGCCAGGGGTCAACGTGCGAAATATGAAAAATTGAGGAGTCGGCTTTTCCGACGCGAGCGGGGATCGGAAAAAAAAGGGTCTCGATAAGCGCCCGAGATCTTGATGAATTGGTCAATAGGCGCACCCCCGAACAAGCGGATACGTCATATTTCGTCAAGGATAAAACTGCAGGGTCTCACTTGTCCCCCCCTTCATATTTCCCGACTATCATTCCGGAATCGATATCTCGAACGACGATAAGTGACTAGTCGGTGTAGCTTTTATCGCCACGAGTCACGATTGAAGGAAAATCCGTAACGAATTGAGAGGGGACAAGCCTATGAATGTGATTCCATTAGGAAATTCGATGCCCTAAGAATTAATTGTCAGCTGAATTGTAGGAAGAAACGAGGGTAATTCGAGCTTAATGAATGCGTCCGATAATATTTTGATCATATTTTTAAGCACTTTTCTCTGTGTTTTTTCGCAAAGACAATCCGTGTTACTCTATAAAATATTTCAAAATTTCAAACTTTAAATTCAATATTCGATTTATTAGCCAATTTAAAATAGACGTTAAAAGTTAAATAATAAAATTCTAGATATATAAAAATTTAATTTTTTTCGAATTTAAATTTTGAATAAATAAATATAAAATCAATTAGAGACCAAGTATATTTTTGAAAAATATGAAAATAAGTTGGTGACACTTGTCACTGTAAATCAATGCGTTAGTTCAAAAAGTTTAAACAACCGTTCGTTTTATCGTAGGATATACTTACAGAAACGCGTACAAAGAGGGAAGAAATCGCGCGCTACGAAATCGAGATTAAAGTCGCGAGGGCGGAATCAGTTGTCGTCGACAAATTTCCCCTTCGGCGCAGAGCGGCATCCTGAACGCTGGCGTTTTCACGGAATTGCTCGGCCGGCAGCTCGCAATCGATTTCCGGCCAGAGGAGCCGAGGAGCATTATGTCGAGCCGAGTCCGGTTGTGGAAGTGGATGCCGGCGCAGTTGCATCCCCGGCGGAGCAATATTATCGGGAAAACTGTTCCGTCCAAACGAGGACGTTCCCGTCCCTGCCAACGCACTCGTCGATATATCAAAATTACTCGTCGTTGCGCCGCTACGGTCCAGAAACCCTCCCTCTACCCGCCTCGGCGTGCCAGTCCCCCGCAGGGGTGGCCGGGAACAAAACCCTCTCCTCCTCTCGCATTAAATCCGTGCTTCTGAATTAGCAGGAAAATGGCGGAGAAATTAGCGCCATGGCCTATGGGAAAAATTCATCGCAGTGCGACCGACGATGACAAGAAAGTGTCTCGTATATCCACAGTGATGTCATTATTTGCTCGCTCTTCATTCGTATACAACGGACGTATCAAATACATGCACGCGCGCACACACATATATTATATATATCTATAAGTATATGTATGTGTGTATATATGTACGATATACAAACATAGGCATCGATCGCGTTACTTCTGTTTGCTCCGGCGATCAAATGTCACTCCGACGAATTGTTCCCGGACTATCCCACGTGATATGAATTTTCTCGCCACCCTACGATTGCGTCTCTCTTTCTTTCTCTCTCTCTCTTTCTCTCTCTCGTTCCTATCGTCGTTATCTATCATCGTCTCTTCGGCAATCTCTCTATTGCGTCACCGGTTATACCTTCGGGACAAGTATCGTCATATATATAGGATGGTTGGGTTGACAAGTGGATATCAGCAATAGAAATGTATTTGTTCTCGAGAACTCGAAATCGAATTCTTTTCCCATGATGAAAATTTTTAGAATAACTTTACTCGAATAATTTTGAATCAAATTTAAATATTCGAAAATAAATATATAGTTATATAATACTTGTTTTGCATACATCTAAGATTTATTATAAAGCTTATTTATCTCAAAAATATGAAACATTTGATACAAAAATATTTAACGGTCGAAATTTCGTTTAGGGAATAGATCACAGGAATTTACATTCAGGAATATTCATTTCCCAACAATGGATTCTCATATTTTACGAGTTATTAAATATGTATATCGCCAAAGATTGACGTCGGGTTTATCTCGTTGGTATGACAAAAGCTGAGAGTCGAAAATTCGTCCTCGATGATCGAAAACTCGCCGATGAACTTTCAATGGATTTCCCGCTCGGATAGATGGCCGATAAATGATCGACAACAGTATCGGATTTCGCAAAAGTGTGTTGCGGAAATGGCCAGCCAGTTGCGGATTTAAACGCTATGAAATGACACTCTGAGGCTAAGCCGTGCCGGAATTGCGTCAACCTTGCGAACGAATCAGGGGTGGCATGAAAATCCCGAAAAAATGGCCAAGTGAAAAATTCGTTCGAATGAATTAAGATTCTTTCATGCTTTTTGCTGGATGATATTAGGGTTAATTATTTCACATTATGAATTGAAGTATGTGGATAAATCAATCTTAATTTATGACAAATGAGGAATTTATAAATAAAAGAAATTTTTATCATTCAATTTTAATTCAAAATTCTTCGAAGGATGCCCTTAAAATTAAAATTAAAAGTTTTTTATATACAGCATATGTGCCGTTGAATTTTAAACTTGCTGCCGTACTGTGATAAAGTTTCTCTATTATTATCCGTACATAACTTTAAACCAACAATAATATTGAAAAAATATTAATGATGAAAGGAGCAAATGAGGCGGTGAAAATAATGGTTGAATTATTAAACGCTCGGTAAAATGATTGAAGCGATCACTAAATCAGTAATGTTATTATTACGGTTGAATTTCAGTTAATATGAGTTATTTTGACCCCAATAAATAATTAATGCCATAATATATTACATAAATTTTACACTAACAGGTCGATGAACACAGAAAAAGAAAAGTTGTTTTTCACATTCATTTTTATAAATAGAAAAATTGCCACAATATAAAACTGCAAAAATGTAAAAAATAGGATGTATGTAAAATATAAACAAATCAAATATGAAAAATATTATATAAAAAATGAATAATGAAAGAAAACATTCGATCAGTTTCGTGAGTCACTGTATAATATATTGTACAATAACTTTGTTCTCATTTGAAAGATAATTTAATTCTCTACAACTTTTGTTTCGGTACTTTTTGTTAAAAGACGCATACTTTCCCTAATATTTGTAAAAATGTAAAAAATAACTGTGATTTCAGAGGTTTTTAGACGCTAACTTTTTAAGGAAGCATTTTTCGACTCATGTACAATATAAATGTCCAAATATCTAATGATTAATATATTAATGTCAATAAAAACAACGCTAATATTAATATCAATAAAATGGTTTAATATTTCATCGAAGAGAGAATGCAACTCATTCATATTGCACCTATCCATTCATTCATTTCCAATTCTGATTGCAACGACCGCATACGGGCGATAACCGAATTCGTGAAAGCCTTTACATATTGAAGAGAGCTTCCATATTTTTTGCATACAATATTAATAACACTTCCATTATGATGTAAAACAAACACGAAAACATAAAAAACGCCATTTGCAAGCATTCTGTCGCTACATATCCAGAGAAAGTTCCTTTATTCTTTCATAAAAATTCATCGCAGTGTAAATCCGAGCTGTACCTTGTGAACAAGAGAGAAATATAAGCGAAATAATCGCTCGCTCGCGCTTAGTTTTAACCGAAATAATACTAGTTTTATTTCAAGCATCGAATAATCTTTTCTTTTATTAGATTTCTTGCAAAATCAATAATGCTGAAAAAAAATATATAAACATTTACATAATGTTCATAAATATTTTCAATATTAAAACTTTTCAATAATTAATAATAATTGTATTTATAGACTTTACAAATATTTGTTTAATTTTATTCAATACTTTAAGATTACGGCAGAACGTGTGTAATTTCGAGCTCATTTACATAAATCCTCGAAACAATTGACCAAAGCAACGGATTTGTTTCAACTTCCTTCCCCCTAAAAGAAATATAAAAAATAATTCTCGTTTTATCACTCCCGAAGAAAATTAATAACGGCGCCGCCGCCGGGTTTGAGTTTCGCGGGAGCGGCACCAAGTCGCAAAATCTCCGTTGGTTCTGAGGAAAATTAATTTAATTTAATGAGGATAGAATTAACGATGACGCTCCGAAAATTGCAACGCTGCGTTGTGAATACAGCGTGAATAAGCGAGCAACAATAAAGACGAGAACAAGATCCCTTCGGGGAAGTTTAAGTTCTTGGCTCAAGAAGTAAGAAGTTTGTCAGTTTCATAAAGTAATGGAACGATATGCGCGCATTAAAATAAAAATATAAAGATTATAAATTATAAAATGTCATAAGATATAATTTACGTGCATTCAATTTTCGACGTTAAGTATCGCGATAATTAAACCACGATATATTTGAATTAAAAAATTCTTAAAATATCTCTAACAGTTAAAGTCTCTCAGGAACTCCTTAGCGCTCTCTCAACGTTAAATAACTTTCGCGGATTCTGATACACAGACTTTAGATTCCGTAAATGCGCATCCGCGTAAATAGTCCCCTCTGTAATGAGATAAAGCAAAACGTTTGACGAAGTTTCGAAACGGCGCAAACGGGCTTCGGGATTTCCTACAGCATTTCGTCCAGTTACCCCATAGAACCCTTCAATCGGGCGGTTACTCGATTAACGGCACACAGTCTGGAAAATTTCCACGCGGTTGAGCACCAAACTGGTAAGATGTAGTTTCATAAGGGAAAGGGGGGGGAGGGGCGAGGATGAGGGAGGGAGGCCTTCTCTCGAACAGAGAAACTCAACCGCGAAGTTAGTTCGAATGGGAGAGTTGCAGCCGAAGTTACGTTCGTTAAGATACACGTTACACGAGCATCAGGTATTAACGCAAAACCGCCCGCTTATTTTGCATAAAGCATCTTCCTCATCTATCGCGTATATATATTCCCAAGCGTTTGCATAAAATTTCGCATGATTTCCCATTTCCACACGAGTTTCCGCGTTACGGATCCCTATTATCTCTAAAAAACAATCTTTCTGGGTATTATTTGAATAAAATTGTTTTTAACATGCTTATCCGAATAATGTTGCCTCTGATTCGATTCTTATCAGATAAATATGTGAATTTATTTACAAACGAATAATTTGATAATTATTTCGTTATTTGATCTCTGATTAAATTAAATAATTTTCAGTCTATGTTTGAAAGAAAATTCTTAAAATTATATTAAATTTCTCTAGAAATATGCTCAATGATTATTTTTTATAAAATAAATTTACATGTTTTTTGAATTTTATTTGATAAAAATAAGTTAAATAAAAAATGTATGTGCGCGTGTGCATAAAATTATTTTAATATTATATCAAAAATATTTCTCATTTCTCGTTTCAAATGCTCAAATGTGTTGAAAAATATCCAGACTAAACTTGTTCATGCTTTATCTTCGATTTCACGAATACGTGCTGTCTTCGGGGACACGTTTGCGATTTCTTGACGCGTTAAGGAAGAGACGCGTCGATCGCGACTGCGATTATCGATGCTGGATTAAAGGTGAAGGTAGAGGTCTGTGTCCTCGTCGTGAGAGAAAACGCGTATTTCTAGTAACGTCAGTCTGGGTTGGTTTATGATAAATTTGCATAATATTCCGCATTCCGTTTTTATAACGAGCGTCGTAAAAGCGTGCCGGGTAGCCGCACGATTAACTTTGCGCGTTTAGTTACATAGTATAAAAGTCGCAATGTACTATTATATTTTGCGGAGAGTATTACGAAGAACCGACTATATGTATGAAAATTTGATTGAGAAGGCTCCCGTGTGTTTTATTGAGCTTGAACTATAACCAGATCCGATTTAAATCATCATAATTCAATACTCATCTTCTCGCGCGAAGTTGATACCGCGTAACTTGGTTGATTTATTCAGATTATTCGATCATCTCGAGACTTTGCTTCGACAGATATCTAAAAGTAGCATGGAATAATCCTGGAATAACTCGGCTTCGCGAAGTCGTAAGAGAACGATAATACTACGGAGAAATGAGAGGCTGAAAATCGAGATCCAAGTTTACGCCAGGATTATATACCGAGACTAACCCGCGGGAATTTAAGGGTAAACCAAGTTTCAATTTAACAAAGCCGTCCGGAAATAGCGGGACAGAGTCCTATTTACAGCGGTAGGATCTAGTTGCGATCGCGAGAGTTATCGCTACGAATATTCTGTCGGCCGAATATTGTTTTTGGTCCACATGCAATTTTGATATCGTAACCAAATACGGCATGAAGTATACATAGATTATAGGCAACTAGAGAATTGAACCAGATATTGACAGTAATAAAATCGTGATCTGAACGTCGAGCAACTAAACATAGAAAAGCGAATAAAAAAAATATTGGTTTTAATATAAATATATAAAATATAAATTTAAAAAAACAGTATAATGTATGCAAGATTTCGAAATCTAAAATTAAAGATCATATAATTGCACACTTGACGCTATTCGATTCTAAATCCATGGCTAACCATTAAACACATTATCTTCGCATTAGGCAGATTGCGCCCCGAAGCAGGTGATCACATTTAAGCTAAATGCGGTCCTTTGGTTCTCGGCCAACATCGAATGCAACGGTCGTATTATGCAAACACAGGAGTCAGTATCATATGACAATAATGACGTCGCTATATGTGACATGCGAAATCGACATGTCACCGTAAATGTTTCCATAAATTGATAAATAGTAATATTGTGTTCTTTAAGCGCAATATCACAACAATCAAATTTAACAAATAATTCTATCGCATCGGTGAGAAATATACAAATGACAATTTTACACAATTGTAAACCCCATGCAGATTTTTTGTTCATTATTCGTTGATTTGCATGACTCAGCGTGGCGGTATTCGCTTATTACGATGCCGGGCATTGTACGCCGGTATAATAAAAACGTTCGAATTCCTATAGTCGCTACCAATATTGGAGGATATTAATCCGAGAGACAATAACACAGTTCAATAAAAAAATAAAAAAATAAAAAAAAAAAAAAAAAAAAAAAAAAAAAAAAAAAAAAAAAAGTACTTTCCCCCAAAAAAAAAAAAAAAAAAAAAAAAAAAAAAAAAAAAAAAAAAAAAAAAAAAAAAAAAAAAAAAAAAAAAAAAAAAAAAAAAAAAAAAAAAAAAAAAAAAAAAAAAAAAAAAAAAAAAAAAAAAAAAAAAAAAAAAAAAAAAAAAAAAAAAAAAAAAAAAAAAAAAAAAAAAAAAAAAAAAAAAAAAAAAAA
>NW_021849218.1:1025686-1034774 GCF_003651465.1 Formica exsecta
AAAAAAAAAAAACCAAGAACAAGACTAGTCATTTCCCGTAATTTTTTTATGCTGAATACAATCCCGGTTTCTAAATTGTTCCATCATGTCACAATTTTGAGAAATTTACACTTAAAGTTGCAAGAAAAAGATATTTTCATGTTTTTTGTCATATTATAGCTACGGTATGTGAAATATATATATATCGGAGAAGTTTTATTGCAATCAAAATTAAGCACATTGTTGGAATTTTCAGACTTCAAAAAGAATTTGTATTGTTAAAAACTGGCCAATTTAACATGATGGATGTCAAAACTAATAAATATTTGAATTCTTACAAGAATTTAAATATATATGTAAAAATGTATGTATGAATAAATATAAATAAAAAATATTTGGTAAAAATTCTCAATGATCTAATCCGCAACCTTATCGCAATAGATTCCATTTAATCATATCATATCGATTCAATACATCGAATTTCTTTCAAGGATTAAAAGTCTTAACAACATATTTAATTTAGTGTGATGGACAAAAATCACATAAAATACTATAAAATACTATAGTTTGACAAAGTACATTAAAAATAGCTCTTTCTCGTAACAGCAAATTTTTCAAAATTGTGACGTGATGAAGCAAGTCGGAAACCGGGATCACATTCATCGTCAAAAAAACCAAACTGACTAGTCTTGTTTTTCTATTCGAAAAAAAGCTATTCTTTGTTCAACTGTGTAATTAATAATAACGCGCTCTTTGTATAGTGATCGTAAATGTCCGACCGGATGATTTCATCCCCACGAACGTGCCGGATATCGTAGGTTTATTTTTTCTCGTCGCGTGCTCTCTCTCTCGCGACGATGCAGTAATAATAACAGCCGGTCAATCATCGTTATACGCATCCTCCCACGCCGGGTGCGCTCTCTCGCTGCTCTCGACCAGGAGAGAGACTCGTAGTTAGAGGCTACGCCTTTTATGCAACGTAAATTACGTAAAAAATGTAGGCTGTGTCAAAAAATTTGGCAATGATTCTATACTTTATTCCATTTCAAATACTATTTTTATTAACTGTTTGTTCAAGACTATCCGTAATGATTGAATTGTACGTCATGTAACGCGCGCGCGCGCGCGCGCGTGTGTATTTCGAAAATTGTATAACATTTAACACGTAGATTCAAAAATGATATTATATTTTTAATTTATATTTATTTGCAAATTTCATTATAATCCTGCTCTATAATATTTTTGCAGCAAAATGAAAAATGTATAAAACTGTGAGAGAGAAATATCAAAGTTTGTTAACGATTTATGGATTTTTCCATTTGATCGTTTGTAGAATTTGTTCCATATGATTGCGTTATATATAACAACGGATTTACTTACTTCGTTGCACGTGCCACTTTGTCGGTACTGTTTCGTGAGTATTAATTTAAAATTTTCAAAAAAATGTTAAAAATTCCTTTTCCAAGCTAAAAGTCGCAAATACACAACTCTCGCATACACACACAGAACGCATTTTACACAATAAATAAAAAATATCACATGTGAAAGGAACATTATAAATATATTTTATGCAACATTTGCAAACAATTTTTTCTCAGCTATCCCATAAATGTTAATATTAAAAAAGGAGCAGTATAGCACATATTGTATATATCATTTTTATATAAAAATATCTGTCTATATTATTATATAAATCACATATAGATATTTTTTACTATGCTTTCTCTTGTCTCTCCAAATAACTTCATTTTCGAGTTCCACGAAAATCGTGAATCCCCCCTTCCGCATGATTCACTCTGTATCAAATTTGATTAGATCGTCGCTGACCATTAAACTGAATCTGCCAATCTTCAAAGCGATATAACCCGCGGGCCTGTTTGCGTATACCCAGTGTACATATTCGAGCTGCAGAGGAGATGCGCTATGCGGCCTCGGATTAGTTTCGAGGAAACCACGCCCTTACATAAACAGCGTAATTGCGGGGGCGTTTGCGCGAGCGTAGATCAGGGAGAGAGAAAGAGAGAGAGAGAGAGAGAGAGATAGATTGAGGGGTTTCGCTTTTATCACCATTGTGACAAAACGACTTTACTCGCCGGGGAGAAAGCAGCGAAAGAGGAAATTTCACTGTCGCCTTTGTATTACGCACGTACTGTGTGTACATATAGTTTCGTCTCCCTTTATCCAGACCTGAATGCATGCACGCGTGTGCGTGTATCGCATACACCCAACAATCTACGATTTCCTCGAGGGGGCGCGGATATGAGAACACGTACACCCCGTGTATTGCACGTGTTCGCATATTGCTCGCGTTGCTCGCTCTAGCTGCGAATTTTAACAAGTGCAAGTGGCGTGAAATAGCGATGATTTTTGTGATTTTGCCAACTAAACATATCAAAGGAGAGAAAGGGTTTTTAACATAATTAATTTGATATTACAATGTTCGAGTTAGAAATTTAATTCAACTCGATTTATCAAAGGGAAAAGATGGGCTTTAATTATACTAATGTAAAACTGTTTTATTTTACATTTTATGAAAATTATTATCATTATTTTAATTCGTAACGAGAAGGAATATTGAAATATTCCATTATCATTTATTATATAGAATTTATTTTCGCCGCAGTTAATATTCGTGTTATGATATATTAATAAAAAAAAAATCAAGACTGATATATAACGTCGGAAATGACGTCATCTCTATTTTTTTTTTCTACGACAAAGGCGTTCAACCATCCGCATCTCCTTTATCGCTCTCTGCACGGATCGCGTAATGTATCTACTATATTATCAAGAAATGTGTAGGTAGTCGGCCGCCCCTGCTGACGCAGATTCGATCGAAGGCTTTCCCTCTCATTGACGCAAAGTCCCCTCTCGCTTGTAAATCAAAATAAGGTAGTCGGCCGCCCCTGCTGACGCAGATCCGATCGAAGGCTTTCCCTCTCATTGACGCAAAGTCCCCTCTCGCTTGTAAATCAAAATATCATTTTCGAGCTAATTATCGCGCGTGTATGACATGCTCGTAACTTTCTTGGAACATTCACGTTGATCTTCTTCATGTTCGCCTCTCTTATAACTACCGATATCTTTACACGAAATTAAATGCGATTTATATAATACAAATGTAATTATTTACAATAAAAGCAAACTCATTTAAAACAAGATATTAATTTGTACGATGCCATAAAATCATAAAATAAGTACAGTAATAATAGAAATATAATAAAGGCAAAAATGTTTCATAAAAAAAAATGTACAATAAAATGAAATTTATCTCTCTCTCTTTCTGTCTCATAATTACATATAGCATATATTAATCGAAATCAAATATAATATAATGACAATGACGCGATTCTTATGTTTACTCTTATAATTTCGTAAACATCGAATGTAACAATATCCGGAATGTCATAAACAGCCCCGTCCGGGAAAATTGGCAGAAATCGGCAATATTTGTTTATGCAAATTCCGTATATACACGAGTGCAGATAGAGTCGTATGGCGGATACTCTCATTCGTACGCTCACGGCAATTACGCGCGTGGAAATGGAACGAAAATAGTATCTCGCGCGGTTCACGCAAGACCTCCCTTCGAGTCAAGCCGACCACGTATAATACGCGCGTCAGTGGAAAATTAAATAGAACGCCAGAGAGAGAGAGAGAGAGAGAGAGAGAGAGAGAGAGAGAGAGAGAAAGAACGGTGGACGCCTACTCATAAATAATAATTGTCTACGCGTGGAATGACCAAGCTATAACACTGAAAGTGATCTATTTGCAAAAATACTGAAATCCATTCTCGAATCCACACGTGATTTCCGAAGCTCCGATAAAATCGATCGAACTTTGGATAAGCATAATAAAAAATTGACACGCCAACGAGTTACACGATTTTCTATCTTTTTATGTATAAAAAATATTATATATATATATTTTTTTTCTTTAAAAAAAGATACCGACATATTTAGCCTCATGGTCAAGGCAGCTCTGGTTATCGCTTTAGATATTCCTCACGCAACCTGGAGATCCCGCTGACGCGTGTGTCTTTCACAATCGAGGGCTTCCCTGCTCGGTGAAACACGGGCTCCCCCCCTCTCGTTCTTTGCTCGCTCCACGAACTAAAATATCACTTTCATCTTTCCGACGGCGAACCACCTCCGAGGATACCTAAGTGCAACCCTCCGCAACGAAGTTACGCGGTTCCCTGTTCACGTTGAGTCGAGGCACGTCCGTTTCCCATGTTGTTTTTTTTTTTTTTTTTTTTTTTTTAGAGAGAGAGAGAGAGAGAATGGTTGCCCTTCGCGGCGGAGCGGTCTAAAAATTCGCAATAAAACGTACCGCACGGAAAAGGGAAAAGGAGTCATGCGTAAGATACGAGATCGTTGGTTGTTTTAAGAGGAATTTTACGAATCTACAGGTTGTAAGAGCGAGCTCGTACGTTCGATTAAAACCTCTCTCGGCGTTCTTAGCACAGGCCGACAGAAATATCACCCTCGACTTTCCCCCAAGGGCGATGCTTTCGCGCTTCAGGTGCACTTTCCGTCTTTGTGCACCGTCCAAGTGTTTTCTCTCTCTTTCTCTCCTTTTTCTTTTTACGAAAAGTCTTTTATTGCGCGCATCAGATTCGATGTAAAACGGTTTTTATCTTTTTTTTTCTTTTTTTTTTTTTTTTTTTACGGCAAAATTCTTTCGCCCTTTGGCGAAATCGTGCTAATGCCGCGGGAAAAGAAGGAGAGAAAATTCGGATTTTCCATGAGAATTACGGGACTTACGAAGTTTCCTGCGAAGAGAACGTCGAAATGGAAATATCTCATACCGTCTTCTACCGTCTTCATTTCTGCGTAATGCCTTTGATCAAATAAGCATTTCCGGAAACTTGGTTGCAAGATATTAGATCTCGCGGTTACCGCTACTTCGAGCTTATTAAAGGTAGAACCTCTGACCTTACGTGGCTTACGAAGCGTTAATGTTAATGACGAGGAGCGAAAGGTTCATTAACAATGTTAACTTTAATTGAGCTATAGATAGATGTTTCTATAGAAAACAGGAGAGAAAATGAAATATGAGTGTATAAATTAAGAATCTGTGCTAAAAGATCATACCATCTGTATATCTAGTACACGTTATTTCACGTCCGATATGTTTCGTAAAATAATTATTAATGCAATTGTGAAATTTTTTAAATTAAAAAATTAAGGTTACATAATTAATTCAGCTGAAAATTGACGCAGAGAAATATATGTATTTTGCAATTTTAAGAAATAATAATTCGTGTAAAATGCTATCTAATAAACCGCACATTACACCCATAATTTATATGTGTATGTGAATAATAATTAATATTTGTCATACGTTGTGTACCACCGTGTGATATATTTCTCCTTATCCTTTTATCTGCTATAATATATTGCCGGCAATAATAATCCTATGTAATACTGTTTCTTACAGTTCTACGTGAGTGCGAAATATACGAACGCACGTAATATGTAAACGCACGTTTACATGTAAAAATCAGATTTATAACATATGTATATCGCAAACGGTCACATCTTGCAAAACTAATTTGATTATCACGCCTGTTACTCCTCATTCTTAGCGAATTTATTTTGTGTACATTTTTACGTGATAAATTCATTTTATATTTAATACAAAATAAATGTGCTATTTTAAAGAAAAAAATTGATATGATCATAGATTTAGAGCTACATCTTTTTTAGATGATTTATCTAAACGGAATATTAAATAATCAGAAAAAATACTTGTCGACATAATAAACACTAATGCAGAAAATAGAAAGATACATCAGTACAAACGGGAGAAGATTTTTGTCGATCCAGTTTTTGAAAAAGCGGACACATAATTTTCGCGCGAATGTGCTTCGAAGATACTCTAATACGGTTACAGCGGATCAAGCCGGATGCGAGAGTCATTGTTTCCGGCGACGATAATCGTGATTCATAATCATTCTGGGAAATTCGTCCATCGCGAACGAACCGATAGCCAAAAAATCGGGTTATTCTCCGTTCGATTTCTAATATCATCTTCCCTTTGGCCGCTTGCAAACGCGTTTTCTTTGTCCCCGACTCACGGCAAAGTGTCGGCCCACGGTAATTAAGGAGACCTTCGGACAACGACCGGAGTCAAAGTCGATCGTCGGGGTTAACGAGGGGTTCGTCACGGTGGCGAGCTTTGGACCGGATTCTGCAAGCCAAGGTAAACTCGACCGGCTAATTCGGATCGACTGGTCGGTATAAACGACGATGGTTACTGCGGTCACCAAGGGCCATGAACGAAGAAGAGGAGAGAGAGGTCCGGCGGAAGCTTTCCTCCCATTTAAAATACCGCGGTTATCCGGCCTCTCCCCGATCCCACGTTATATCCAGATTAGGCAACCCAAAGTTATATTTGCAGACTATCTCTCTCTCCGATCTATCGAGTCGTTCCGCCAACCATACATTCTTAGATAATATTCCGTTTTGGTTCGTGAAAATATAATCGCAGAGATCTGGTTATTCAAATATTTAATATCGATTAATTCTTCGCCTTAATCTTAAGCTTCTGAAGCGCGAATAAATACTTTATTTAAAGCAATTTTTTATCGTAATTAAAATTTGATTTCGCGCTTAATTTTCAAAATTTTAACGTAGAAAAATTAATTACGCAAAATAAATGAATATATAAAATTTTTAGAACAACATTTTGTTATGATATCATCAATTAATATACAATTAAAAATCGCTAACTATATTCGCTTAACACACATATCTTATGTATTTGTTTATTATATTTTAAAAATTATATAATTTGTCTATCTATTATTAAACTATATGTAAAAAAAAAGTACCTTCTCATAATTATTACGAAACAGACGAGATCTATGAATCATCCGTGATACAGCCTGTGCAGTCCCTTTAATTTGAAACGCGAGGCTCCGCCAGAGAGGATTAGATTGAACTTTGACCAACCACCGACCTTTAATTTCCTCTTAGACTTCTTAATTACATCCTCGGCCGCGTAACGTGCATTTAGCTTCAATGGAATTGAGCCGTGAAAGCGGATCTGACCGGGTAGTTATAATTCGAGGGGAAATCGCGTATGTCAAGCTCGACATGAAAAGAGTTGCATCTGCGCCCGATATCGAGAAAAAAGTTCGAGATGACCCGCATTAGCTATTCATGAAGGTCAAACATCACCGTTCAATCGTCTATGTTTAATCTATCCAATCTGTTCGCGTTAACCCCTCGCGTGACCCTTAAAACGGTCATCGTAGCAGTGGTAAAAATAAATTCAGTCAAGTAGCTTGTATACGAAAGAGACAATAAAAGTAATTTTGCATAAAATAATTTTTAAGTAAACAAATTAACAATTAAAACAACAAAAAAAATTGCCGCAATAAATATGTATTATTGTAAAAAAAGTTTTATTCTGGATAAGTTCAATGTATAATGAATAAAAATTCGGCGGAAAGTGGAAAAGTATTTGACATTTCAAAGTCTCTACAGAAAAAATACGATTTCGATATGAAATGACATACTACAAAATGCGTTCACGCGTGGGAGTTGCCAATGAGGCAATTTCAATGCAATGTATCAAAGCAGAGAAATAAAAAAAAAGTATCGAGAGACGTGCCCACGGGATGATTTTTTCACGTTGACATGAGCCAAAGTCGTTTCAAAAGCGACAGCAAAGGCGGCCTCTCGACGTTGCGGTTTCTAGACTTCAATTAAAAAAATTAGCCGCACCTTTGAGTCGGAAGAGAGAGAAAGAAAGAGAGAAAAATGTAGGTGCGCGAAGTTCCATACGGCCAAGGGCGTTTTAATTTAAAACCGACCGTTGTACATCCACCCACCTCGCTTGCAACGCGCGCGCGAAACAGGACGTTTTAATCCAATTCGCGCCGCCTTTAATCCTTCGACGCGTTCGCGCGGGCGGCTGTCTCGCATGTAACCGAGTTTTCAGATTGAATTTTCAAGGTTACCGCAAATCCCCCCGTCCGGTTGCCTGGTTTCACCCTTTCTTCCGCCGGTCAATTGGGAGATTCGCAGAGCCGCGCGCTCCCGTTACTTTCGAGAGAAAGCACGTAGTAGACAGAGAGTAAATAAATCACAATACATCGCCGTAAGGTATCTCTTGCACGTTCGTGCAATCTGTGGATTTACAGGGGATATGTAAATTATGCTCCCTGTATTAGATACGAATGTTTGTTGAACCTCGGTAAAATCAACGCTATGTACGGTGACAACAGTTTCGAGAGCGTTTCGTTTTTAGCCAAAATAATCAAACACGATATAATAATAAATAAAAATATTTAATCATTAAATAATTGTAATTTTGTATAGAATAATTAAGTATAAAATAGTAATAAATTAAATTCTAAATATATGATAAAATTAGAGGTTTTTATATGTATTCTCCCTCTATCTTTACACTATTGCTATCCTGCAGTTATTATTCATTCATGATGGCAAATTATCTGATAAGGCTATCCATTATTTTTACTTATGGTATGTAAGGCCACTCTTTTACTCGTATGACAGAAAAATAGGTGTGGTCTAGAATTAGCGTATTGTCTGCACGCACGAGCAATTACAAATACATTTCGCGAATATCTAGTAACCTACATTTTCTAATATTCCATTTCTCGCACATTTTTTTTTTATCGACGACGAAAATGAATTAATTCGACTTAATCCAGCATAGATTATATCCCTTTACCCAACTCGACGAACTCTATATACGTAGCACAAATTATAGAAACGTTGAATATTTAATTCTCCTTTTTCAGATATTCTCTCTTCTCCTGTTCATCTATTATGTAATATGGAACTGAATTTAATCCTTAGGACCAAGGACGGTTATTTTTAACTCTGAAATATATAGGTGGGGAAAATCTAGTTTTAGTGCCGGCACTTTATGGATTATCTGAAAGAACGTATATGTAACTTTACTGCGCAGCTCGATATATATAATTTTTTTAAATATCAGTATCTATTATTATATCTCTATAAATTGTTCTCATATGTATATAACGTAAATATATTCTTGAAAATATCTAAACTATAAATTTGTTTTAATAAAATCTGTTATAATTTTCCTCCTATTATATATAAATATA
>NW_021849218.1:1039443-1099322 GCF_003651465.1 Formica exsecta
TCCATTTCTCGCACATTTTTTTTTTATCGACGACGAAAATGAATTAATTCGACTTAATCCAGCATAGATTATATCCCTTTACCCAACTCGACGAACTCTATATACGTAGCACAAATTATAGAAACGTTGAATATTTAATTCTCCTTTTTCAGATATTCTCTCTTCTCCTGTTCATCTATTATGTAATATGGAACTGAATTTAATCCTTAGCCTACTTAGCAGATTATTAATGTTTTCAAAATTTAACATTTGATTTTTCTTCTGCATAAATAATTTACTATACGAGATGCGACAATATTTAAAATATCTATAGTCCATTAAAATTGACGCTTGATTCTCTTCATATAAGAGTGATGGAAATAAAGCTCGGATATAGACAGTCGCGTTTAGTGCTATAGTTCTGGAGGTGTAGAGAGTAATTAATTACTTCGTCATACTTTAAAACAGATATCAAATACTCTCTCTATTCCTCAACATTTTAATTTTCAAGTCAATTATCCCGGTTTACGTTAAATGTTTGTTAGTTTCGTATTTACATAACACAATTGAATTACATTTACGCGCGCAAGGAATGCTAACGAGCACAATACGCGCTGAAAACGCGTCACACCGAAACCTAGTGTGATACATACGTTTCCGCGCTTAATTTGTAACGCGATCCTGACGCGAGGCGAAACACGACTTTCAGAGAACACATTACGCGTGACTGCATAGCCGCGCCGTGAATTTCGCAACGTCAGACATATTCAACTCCAATTAACTCTAGTATACAAGGTGTCTCGCGATATCGCGTTATATAACTTTGAGATCCGATTTCTAAAGCTATTCCAAATTAAAGCTGTTATATTGACACAATTTTGAATAATGTTGCAATTACGTTCAAGAAATAAAAAGATTTCAGCAGAATTAAAATATCTAATTTTAAAGTGACACCATTTTATTATTTTTCAATTTTTCTAATGAAATTAGATTCAGTATCTCAAAAATATCCCTAAAGAATAAAACAAATGAGTTTTTTCATTTCATTAATTACACGAGGAGCAACATGTCACACCTCATTTTTAAATACGTTACGTGCAGAAGCTCGTTTTGAAAAAAAGATAATTATCTAATTATTTAAAAATACTGACGTATTGTTCAAAATTAATAAAAACATATGGAAAACGTCAAAAGATCTATTTCTAATGTTTAAAATAAAAATCATCAATTTTTCATATTGCTAGAGTAAACTGGTACCCTTAATTTCTCATTGATACAGTTCCGTTTTTATTAGCAATTTATAAGATACCCTGCCCATTCAGGAAGAAAGCCCTCTCACTGCGCGAAAACGCAGTTCGCGTCACGCGCGCGCCTGTGGGGACACTAGAAAAATAGAAGTGGAAACGTAATATAGGCGCTTTGTGCGGTGGAGTCTACTCCAGACCGGCGCTTCCTTTACACCCCCTTACTCTCTCTCTCGACCTTTTCTTATAACACGCTCCTTCTCCCTCCATCGTCCACTTTCGGCCTCACCGCCAACAATGACACTATAGAAAACCGCGGGGGATAATATGAGCAGGGATGTAGACGAAATCGATTTCACCCCTGACCCATGCCGCAAAATGTTACCCCCTCCCCATGTATCCACCCCCTATTAGATTTTTATTAAAAATTAAAAAAATTTTAACATTTTTATATAACATCTTTTTATGTTATATCTTTGATATTATTCTCACAATTCAGAATTTTGAAATTTAAAATATTTACATTACCAATCGAATCTCTCGTAATCGAAAACCGACTTGTATCTCTCTTTTTCAACTCTGTATACAATATATCTAATATACAATCTATCTCTTTGACATAATGCGCAATTACATTACGCGGCGGCCCTTCTTCGATAACACGTAAAGGGGAAACTAGATCCCTTCCTAGGATGTGAAACATAAGAGGCCTCCGTGCCGCGCTACGATATCCCTTCGTCCTTTACGACGTAGTATTGTCCTCCCACACCCTTGTATCCGCGACGCGACAGCGAACGCAGGAAGAAAGGTAAAACGACCGGTCGGCCAACCAAGGGACACGCAGGATATCACAGTCCAGGACCGCCGTCGTCGTGTGCCTTCTTCCTGCGACGCGAGGTATTGATCCTGTTTGCCACGCGGCTTTAGTATTCGGCGCGCAAACTTTTGCGAAAACGTGTCCCGCATGCTCGCGGCACCCCATAATTGTAGATTCAAAGGATATAATTCGAAAGAGGGACCGAGAGGGATGAGCAGAAAAGAGGGCGGGATACACGGCGGAAAAGGGAAGGGCGGGGGCGCCCCCTGGTCCCCCGGGATTTCGTGCACTAACGGAGAGCGAAGAAAGGAGGAGGGGGGAGAGGGGTCAAAATGCGAAGGGCGGCCCTCGGCTGTCTAACGAAGTGAAAATTGCCCGTAATTTTTTTTCTCGTCAGATATCTGATTTACTGCCGACACCGCTATTATCCGGTAATATCATCTAAAAATAATATTATATCAGTTTATTTTTTATCAAAAAATTTTGTGTGCTCGATTTGTGAGGGAGAAAAATTTTCCATGGTGATAAAGTTAACGAGAAACGGTGGCGTCCGTGTTTGTGATGGATAGGCTATGGTATTTCACATTTTTCCAATATTCCATCCTAAATATCCTTCACCGCTAAGTAAATAAAAACACCCCGCGAAATAAATTTGCTCACCTCGAATTAAACGAATCATTCGAGCTGTCTTGGCAAAAATACTATACGGTCGAGAGATATCCCGGAAGAATCTCGAGATAATTTTATTTCTAAAGCAGCGCATAAATCTAATCTCATCTGATCTAATCTGGGATCCGCGCTCGAGAGAAGCTCGATCGACAGATACCTTCCGCTAGGAGAGAAAGAAGATGGGGGCCGCCTGCCTTCATCACTCGTCGAGATCCGGGCAGGATCGCGTCCCCTTCTTCGCGATTGGTTTCCCTAATTCTTAATTCGCGCTCGTCTCCAAGGATACACACTACGAAGTGAACCTTGGCAGGACTTTCCCTCTCGTGCCATGCTTCGGAAAGAAGAATTATCGGGCTGTAATTAACGTCGAAACTGCCACGGGGGCTGCCGAGACCTTATTGGCCGATGATCCGATAATACGCGCGGTAAACCGTAAAAGTAACGGGTCCCTTGCACTCGCGTATCAAATTTCTCTCTCGCTCGAGTCTGCCACGGATCGGCGCTTTTCTTTCCCCCTTAATTCGGAAAAAGTCAAGAAGGCGTAAGAGAAAGTTTTCCCGAAGAAATCGATTATGACATAAGGTAACAGCTCCGTGAAGGAGCTAATATATCAAAAAACATATAATATACGAAAAGGAAAGATAAAATTAAAATTCAACTAAATTGCAAGAAATGGAAAATTTTCAAATCCAGATATCAGCACGAAATTTGTACATTTAGTGCATGGTATTACACGTATTATATATCGTTTAAATTATTGTATATATATTGTAAATATGTACAAAATTGCCATTAAAATCATGTAACAATATATAAAAGTAAAACGGACCACCAATTATGCACGTCGCTTGAATAATTCAGAGTTAATAGAATAGCTGCCTCACGCCTAACTCATTAAACAAGGGGAGAGAGAAGGGGCGCGTTAATTTTCGCCAAAGTTTGTTCCTGTCGGAATTGTACGGATATGAACTGTCGAAAATTATCTCTCGCCAAAGTATATCGTACCAGCAATCTCCTATTAATTAAACCCCGATGTGCATACTCGCGGTTCACGCACAATCTGTGATTCGGAACAATTGTAATAATGAAATATTCGCCGTTGTTTAATATTCTAACGTAATATGTCGATTGCCATTTCTAAGGAAACTTCCGAAAACAATTCCCGTTACGATAATTGGTTAACCAAAATTCAGATATGTCAAGTATCTGCGAAACGATCGGAATTTTCTTCCTCCTCTTCTAAAATCACGTTTCTGTCGCTTTGTAATCAGAGACAAATAAAATATGTTGGATAACTCTCCTTTTATTTGCAGAAATAAAAGCATCCGGACGCCGCGGGGTCAATCGAGGGAGATCCGATCGCGGGAAAGCGCGGAAATCGTCCACTTTCGGCCTCACCGCCAACAATGACACTATAGAAAACCGCGGGGGATAATATGAGCAGGGATGTAGACGAAATCGATTTCACCCCTGACCCATGCCGCAAAATGTTACCCCCTCCCCATGTATCCACCCCCTCTGTCTCTCTCTTTTCCTCTCTTGAGCCGCATCACCTTTGATTCAGCGAAATTCGAGACGTCTTTCCACGCCACTCTACCATTGTTTCACGTGGGAAGAGACGCGTATAAGGGGAATAAAGGGAGGGAGTTTATCGAGAAATTCGAAACGTCCTCTTCTTCGTTCATCCTTCCCTCTTCCTCTCCATCGTGCCCTTATACCACATATCTTCCCCTCCTGTCGAGCTCGCTAACCGAGGGATCCGCCGATATCGAATTTCGAGTCGATGTATTTGACAAAAATTTTTTTTTTTTTTTTCGCCGGGCAGAGCTGTCCCATTCACACGAACGTTCCGATCGTAGACATGGAAAACACGTGTGTCCGACCGCGCATTTTGCTTGTTTTTGCGTTGCCTTTAACGCGACGTGTATTCGAGCCGTAGACAGATAAGGCCGTAGAGCTCCTGTCTGCAACGGCGATATCTCCGGGCTTTGTGCCAGTTTCGGTCGCATCCGCGGAACCCAACACAGACGCGGGGACAAAGAGACGCCGGCGCAAAAACACGTGGGAACGAAATTTATGGCGGAAGAGAAATACGACAGAGAATTTGATAATCGAAAGTCCCGTCAGAAGAATCCTGCGAAAGTGTAATTCCTATTCTGCACGAAACCTTGAAGACGCGAGGCAATCAGCTGTTACGTAGAAATAAATCAAAAATATATTTATTTTAAAAGTATAAAATGCAAAATATATCGCCTCTTTTTCTTCGCGCGCGTTCAATTTTTTTTTTTCCGTCTTTTCCTGAACCGATCATTTTCCGTTCAATTAAAGTACGAACGATGACAAGTGGGCGTCGTGACGGGCGTTGGACGGGCTGATCTGACGAGAGATCGCCAAAGGATTTATGACGTCCAAGGTTATCGAGTCTGGTCCTTTGACGGATGATGCGGGCCGAGAGGTCGGCATTTTTCACAGAGACATCTCTGTATTTGACAAAAATTTTTTTTTTTTTTTTCGCCGAGCAGAGCTCGTAGAAGTACTTTTTGTTCGATCGCGATGTCGAAAGAGCGCTCGATTCGATCACTCGCGTTTCTCAGACCTTTTGAGAAACGAGAAACTGATTTGCTCTCTTTTTGACCCCTATTCGCAGCGCGTATTTAAGCGTAATGAAGGATGTTCAATTTTCTTCTCACATTGATACTGAACGCGATCTTGCTATTAAGCAAATCAAATATATATCAATTTTTGAATTTTTAATTTTTGTTCGTAAAAATTATTCTCCCCGTCTGTCAAATTTGCGTTTAATCTTTATATCCTCTGATAATTTTAAAATACATTTCTTTATATGTCAAAATAAAAAATAAAAATAAAAATAAAAATAAAAAAAAAATAAAAAAAAGGATGAGCGAAAAATACGGGTGCGGTGGAGAGGAGGGAGGGGGGAGGGGACGTGTGATCTCACGGGAACTCTTTCTTGATCCGACTCGCTAATTTTGGCAGCTAGTCCTTCGTGGAAGTCCGAGCCATGTCGGACAAACATTGACTCTATCCGAGGATAAATACACCCTCTCCGAGCACGGGCTTTCCACTTTTATAAAGACGTAAAAGGAAGAAGACGCGAGAGAGCAAAGCGGATGAGGTGCGAAGATGGTCGGGATCTTAATCGCGCGCGAGTTTCTCTCACGTAAAAGTAAATTTTATCTTTTCGGCATCCGGAGTCTGCCGTCTCTCGAGAGAAGGGGTGTGTAATCTTCCTTCAAGACCCGCGTCAACTTTCGCTCTTCTCCTTTTCCTTCCATCTTGGAAAAGGAAGTTATTATAATTAGGCAAAGGTACGAAAGCACGTCGCATTTACGTTCCTCGAAAGTAAATTCTTTTAACGATCGCAATTATGAGCGTGGAATTGGTCGCCAGAAAGTCGGAAAATGGCAAAAAACGAGAGAGAAAGAGATAGCAGAAGTAGCGCTCGTTTTAAGAAGGGTGAAGCAGACGAAAGATCATCTCGTCGCGTCGGAAATGTCCGGGAAAAGAAAAATTTAATTTTGCCATTCGCGGCGTGCTACTTCGAGCATCCGGATGGCTGGTGATAATTACACGGTCGCTGCGCTTTCCCCTCAACCCCACGATACCCCCGAACGGGGGGAAAAGGAAAACCTCGATAAATGGCGTCGTCGCCGATCGCGGGAAATTACTCGCGAAGAAAATGCGCTTGAGAGCGCATTCTTCGCGTGCATTTCCACTTGCTTTTCTTTCTCGCGAAAAACGCGAGGAAAAAATTGCATTCGGAGAATGGAGAAAATTAAGTATCACGAAAAACGTCGTCGCCTCAAAGCACAGCAGGAGTACAGGAAATTAAATTGATAGAGTTAGCTTCCGCGTCGCATAAAAAAAAGAATGTGAAACTCGGTATTCTCGCCATATAACACTAAATATGTCTTAGTTTTTCACATTAATGTTAAACACGAGCAGATGTTGAACAAATAAAATATGGATTGCTAAAAAAATATAGCAATCATATAAAAAAAAAAAATAATAATAATCGTTTAATTTTCTATCCTGAACTGATTTTTAAAATAAGAGATCGATACAGAAAATATATGTTGCAAAATAAATTGGTATAAGTTTTTAAAGCACATGGAACATATTTGTCTATAAAAACTAAATAAATAAATTGAAATATAATTTCAATTAATTTAAACACCGCGCGATTCTCGACAGATAGTCATATCTAAGGACATATTCATTTTCATATATGACGACAGCCAATTACGAGTATTTTAATGAAAATTTCAGAGGCAAGCGCACAGACAGGCAGACGAATGGTTGGAACTTTAATTTGTCTAGTCAGCCACTCGGAAATCATGCATGTACCACCAGTGGTTCACATATATAATTATACACACACACACACACATAAACATTACGATGTGGAATAAGAAATAGAATTGCTAATCCTAACTGGTGTAGGTCGAGTCTCGGCGAAGAGAGACTGAGAAAGGCACTGGAATCGCGAGATTTCCTGGCCCAGCTCGAGTTACACGCGCTTTGTCTCGCTTTAAATCCAAGTAGCTTAGGCGTCGTGTTATGGCAAGCCGGCGCGCAACCACCGTTGCGGACCGATTGCGCCATTTGTGCGTCTTAAGTGCACGCACCGCGTCGCAGCTGTATATTTCTCGCTTTTCACTTCTCGCCTAAAACGGGCTAGCTATTTACGAAGGAATGTCCTAACGAGCAATTTTCTCACGAATACTATTATGAGAATAATAAAAAAAAAAATCGACATTTGGAAAGAAATGAGTCTCGAAATTTCTAAATTAGAACTAACGTCACAAAATTAACAACTGATATTGTATCATTATTTCTGCTCACATAATGATTGACAATTGCATGTCACGATTCACATGATGATAAATTTAGATGTCTATATAAATTATTATATTATTAAATCCTTCGATATTAAACGACACTGACAATTAATTTTAATTGTCTGTAACTTAAGAGAATTATATTAGAAACATAATATATCCATAAAGTATATATTTATTTATACATCTTTTTTAAATTTTGATTAAATCTTAAGATTGTATATAATATAAATATAAAGAATCTATTTTTAAACAAAAATATAAAGGACTTTATTCTGACCCGATAATGTCCTGCGGAAAAAGTGCGTCCGATTCGCCTTGAAACCGTGCTATCTCCTGAATAATACCTACAATCCATTATTGCGACCGTCATTAATCGCACGACAAAATTGCGCCTGGCTGCTCTTCGGGGATTTCGATGGGTCGACCCCTGACTCGGCTCGATTTGCACGGCAATGCCCGCGATACGCGCGAGCTTTCAGCTTCGATGCTTGCAAGTACAATTATGCTTCTATAAATCACACTCGATCGGAATGAGAATGATCGAGTGTTTTTAATTGCAATACATTTTTGCTGAGGTAATATACCGTGTGTGACCTCCGATAAAACGTGAATATAGACAAATCAATAAAACTGAACAATTTTATATAAATATATATTTTAGTTTATTAGTGGGAATTTAATAAATTGCAATTTATATTGCTTTTAATTATTATATCCCTTATGACTTATATAACTGACAAGAAAACTCTCTTCGATTTGAATTTTGCATATATCGCAAAACATTAAAGTAAAGTTTATTTTCCAAAAATGCTATTTTCGGAAAGTCATATTATTATATATAAATACATATGGTATAAAATGTTTTTTAATTTTTGTGTGTGTAAAAAATTCGAAATTTATAAAATTTCTTAAGGAGGAATTTCTTAAAAATATTATTTTCGAAAAATTGTATAAATGTATAATTATAAAGAATATTAAGAACCCTAAAATTTTAATTTCGAATATTTTTTTATGTATCTCAGTGCCCATATTTGCACAAAATCATATTGTATATCGGGTTATTTTCGAGTGGTTGTTTCAATCTCTAAACATATCAAAACACTCTTATAAAAAAAATATGTGCCTTATTCTAAACTGTTTGCGAAGTTTACAATATTGAACTCGGATGGCATTCCCATAAATTTTTTTTGTGACACATCTATTTCGATAAAATAAATTTTCCGTAGAAAAATTCTTGATCAGTTCGCATCGTTATTCGATAATATTATATATCAATCTTTACATTAAAAAATATTTCGAAGCAACAGAGAGTGTGATAAAAATGTTGACATAAATTTATGATAAAAATAACCAATTTATGCAGCGTCAATTTTAACATATGAGAGATAAAAGATAAATGCAAATTGAATTGTACATGAATTAACAATTCCAATTTATTTACTGTAGCTATAGATTACCTATATCCAATTAAAATTTCATATTATATTGACTCCGAAAAAAGTAAACTGACGCAGATTGACATAAATGAAATCCATTTTTCATGTTCATCGGTATCCAATAATACATCATTGATCAATGTTTGCGAAAATTTATTATTTCCATGCGGTGCGAAATGTGAGAATTATTCGTCCGACTTTTCGTAACCCGATTCTCTAATAAGGGAATTGTTAAATACGACCGCTTTTCTAATTTTAGAAGTTTATTACAAATGCGCAAAGCTACACTGAGAAAAAAAAGTTGTTAACTTGACTAAATGCGTTCAACTAATTATCATTTTTTTAATTGAAATATTTAAGTACTTAAGTCAAATACGTCATGTTAGATTTAATATGTCGTATTTAATTTAAATACTTAAATATTTCAATTAAAGAAATAATAATTAGTTGAACGCATTTAGTCAAGTTAACAACTTTTTTTCTCAGTGTACGTTTTTATGATCGAGTAAAACAATAGTGCAAAAGAATATATAATACATAAACTTTTATCTAACACATACATATCTACACAATGTCGATGTATATTCGAAACAGAAAAAATGCAATTTTGCAAATAGTAAAATAACAAAAATTTTCTAAAAGGATGAGCGAAGCCACAAAATGAAATCAAATGACCGCATTCAGCGGTAAATGCGGTATTCGGGGCGGAATTACGTGGGGCCGATCCGCATGCTACGGTAAGATGTTGCACCTGGGACTCCGTGTCGAATTGCGAGCACGTCGTTCTCCGTGGCACCGGAGGCGGTTTCGGGTACTTTAAGTGTCACGATGAATCGATCGTTTTCACTTCGAATGGATGAACAAGCGTGCATTGTCGCGGGAAACGCCATGAGCAAAGCGATTAAACGGGAATCGCATGTCGTGTGTAATATATATACTATACGTGAGCCCGTGTATATCTCCTAGTTGATGTCTCGTATCGCACATTATACCGTGTAGTCGTGTTATATCGAATTATGCGTTAGACGATCGATATTGCTTATTATCCCGGATATTTGGAATATCGAAAATGGAATTGTGCAATATGATATAATTACGAAAGAAAACCTCTTGAATTTTCCGAATCGCAAGCTCGGGAATGAATATCACAACGCGTTCAAAATATCAAATATAATATAAGATGAAAATACATAGAAAAGAGCATCAAGAAGAGACAAACTTTCTCGCGAAGGAATTATTGTACGATAACGGATTTAGAGATACATTTTGCCGAGCTGTTTATACTGTCGCTGACATCAGTCGCGGAAATCCTTGAACGTTTGCCAACGGAAGTCCATAAAGATTTTCAGGATCAAAGAGATTTCAAACTAGAACGATTTCGCATTGACAACCGCGCGACACTGGATATATAGGTATATATTATTTTAACAGGATAAAAAATGAAGGACAATAACATAATATTATTATGTAAATTACTCACTTTTTTCAGCAAATTAAAAGTCACAATTTCCAAGAGAAATAACAGTCACTCACCTGCAACAAAAATATTAAAATTTGTTTTATTATATTATCCAATTTTTTAATTATGCAAATTCTTAATGTTCTTAAGAATCACAACAAAGCGAGTCGTTCTCACAATCTCAAATTTTTAGAATTTGTTTTTTCCGAAAGTCTTAATTTATGACATCCAAGCCGTTGTATTAATAGATAATATTATATCGATCGCGCGAAAGAATCTTGTTTACGTCTTTTGCGGCAGACCACGCTCGATTAAAACTCTGTCGCAAACACGCGGGAAGGGGTTAACGTTCGTGATAAAAAGCACCGAGAAATTTTATGGGGAAAAACATGTAAGATGAATCGCACCGAACGGAAAGCAGTTTCCATCGAAGAGAACAAGTGGTCGATGTTACACGCTGATAGGAAGATGCTAAGAAAGCAAAACGTTCTTTCAAGTTAACAACTTTTTTTTCTCAGTGTACATAACATATGTATGTACGAAAAGCAAAGTCTGCGTATCTTCATAAAGAATTTGTAGAAACAAATGGATCGTTTCAATCGCGCCAGAACCTCTCGCGTAGCAGAAATACTGTTTGGATAATTCCGAAAGAGCAACCGAGAGTCGAAATAATTCAGTTCGCGCGGCTATGAAATAACGGGAAAAACCAAATTCTCGTTTACGTTCTCCCCGAGTATTTTCGAACGAACAGTTCTGTAATTACATACATCGTTGTTAACGTTTTCCGTCCGGAGAATGCGCCGCCGCGTCGCGACGCGTAATTTACGCGATATGAGAAATGCTTTATTCTGCCCGACGTACCTCCGACATGTACGATTGTGAACCGAGTGAACATTAATAATTCATAACGTACGCGAGTTCCGTAAATACTCGCGACGGGTTGTCCCGCGATCTAAAAGAAGAAAAAAAAAAAAGGGAAAATAATGGACGAGACTGGTTACGTCTCTCGCACTTCTGTCGCGACGCGAAGAACACGCGTTTTCGCGGTTTCCAAAGGCGAGGAAAATTGCGGAAGTCATTTTCTCTCTCAAAGCGCACTTTTATATCGCGTGTACGAATGCGTTTGTTCGCGGCATTGTTGTACAGAAAATCATTGCGCGGCTACGATGGCATTTTTATCGCATCTCATCATCTGTAATATTCAACGCCTGGACTTCCTCCTCTTATGAAAGCCGACTCGGTAATGTGCCACGATGGGAATCATTAGGGAAATAACGCGAAATGCGAACAGGTCATCGTACTCGTTGAATTACAAAATCCGACTTTACGCGTGCTTTGTTCCATCTGTTTACATTTACATAGATTAATTAGTATTTTAACGTATTTATAAAATTATAAAAAATCCTGTTAATTTATCGACGAGTTTCTCTTATTCGAGACCAACGAAACGATAGTGCCAAGTCTTGCAAATAATACGCGAATACCGAAGACCTGCGAAAACATTTAAATCGCTTTTCCATCGTCGTTCGCAATCGCGGCTTTGCTTAATGAAACGTCCTTCCGATGGAGAAAGAGAGGGAGAGAGAGAGAGAGAGAGCACAGCGCAAAATACGACAGTGTTTTTCCATGCGTCGAAGACTTACAAGGCACGGTAAGTAAAGTAAGAACCCTCTTTCGCAAGGGGAGAGGATTCAAAAGCGCGCGCGAGAGAAGCCCCGCAAATTAATCGACGACTCCGACGACGAGAAGGAGACACCGTCGTGAAACAACCCTTCAATCTAAATTCAATTATTTGCGCCCATCCCTTTCATCGTGGATGTCGGATTGGGTATCGGCGTTACTTGGAAAATCCGATAGTATCCGTAAGTATTCTGCGGGGCGAATTAAGCCTGGGCGGTAAGCGCACCAAAACTCGCGACACGGCGTTACGTGAGCGACTCACGTGATAGCTTAAAAGAGCTTAAACTTGACTCTCACAGATGTTATAAACCACCTGCTGACTCCGGCAAGCGGTCCATCGAACGTTCCTCTCGACAGAGGAATACCACTCCGACATCCGTTAATGAATTATTTGCACGCAGTTATAACTAGCGCGTTGGCAAACAACTTAATTGGCGCAGACTCGTATTTCATGCGCGTCATATGTGCTCCCACGAAATTATACCCGCCGGTAGGAATATGTTTCAACGTCTGTTTTTCTCGTAGATGCTTCGCAGCTTGGGTTTTTGTCTGATATTCTGATCGATATTTAATAAGAATAAGGGAACGTTACGTGATTTAATTAAAATTCTTACAATAAATAAATTTTTTTCTTTTTATCTACTCATTGTCTGATATTGTATATAATATAAATTATATCAAAAAATAATAATATAAGAAATTAAAATAATAATAATATTATAGCAGCTTTTTTTTTAAAGCTAAGAATTGATTAACAAGTTTAATGAAATATTATTTTAACTATACCCCGATCTCTTATCGCTTGTTAATTTTTCTAGTATGAAATAATAATAGAGGACTCTCCTACTATACTTTTTTTCTGAAGGAAAAAATTTATCGCGCTTTTCGATGTCACTCGTATAATTTACGATTGTGCCACTTAGCTCAGCGGCTCCACCCTTAAAAGAGAAAACTTTCGCCATTTCTTTCACGTCCGCCGAAAAATTTGCCACCGCACAAACGACGCTCGTTAGACTTTTACGAACTTCCGAGTTTTACGGATCGAAACACGTGTTCTCAACTCGCCAGCCCGCGAAAGCATAAATATACATGGATATGGTAAACAGGAGCATGTGTTGTCATAATCTGAGCACCGGCGACATGCAGCGACGTCTATATATCGCGACCCTTTGAGAACTTATTGACTACCGCGTCTTAAGATTAAAAAATTTTACCTTGATTTAATTTAATCTTCAAAAAGAAAAATTTTAAAGACGAGTTTTAAAGACCAAGTGCAACATTGATTTTATGTATATTTGAACTTTATTTTTCGTATCAAATTATGACTGTAAATATATTTATGCAGAGAAGCAGAGAAAACATCGACAATAAAATTAGTACTAACGTAATTAATTAATGTTGAGTGAAGTTTGATATTCGAATGAAACAATTACTGTCACAAGTAAAGCTTTGCGATAACTGCGTTTTGTTCAAATTCTAAAGAAATTTCATGCATAAAATGGAGAAATCAATGAAATTTATCTAATTCGATAAAATTTGTTCAATATATTAATTCCCATTCAAATAATACTCTCTTTCTCTCGTTAATACTTTGCTCAATGATTTACCTTTGTTTGAATGTAGATAAAGAGAAAGACCATTTTTTGTGACATAAAAATAGGTTCATAAAATCGTGAGGCGAAACGTAACGATAGCATTTCATACTTCGAAAAAGTCTTAGAAGGAAGAAAAAAGGTGAACGGCTCTTATCCTTTTTCTATTCGATACGATAATAAAGTCGATTTAACGCGAGCTGCACGTTGGGCATTTAACTCGATTTAAAGTTAAAAAGTGTTTACGCGGTCAAGCGGATGAGGAAATTGCCCCTTGATCGCCGCGATAACACAAGTTCGTTAACAGCGAGAGCAACTTTAAGCGTTACAAAAAGATAATTGGCTCGCTTATCCGACGCTATCGAGGGAAACATAGGGCGGGAAGAAGGGGGAAGGAGCGCGAGCGCGCGCGCACATGCTTGAGTGCATTTCTCTGTCAAGTCGTCGACGACGGGAACGCATCCGCGATCCCGCGGGATTCGTTGAAATTCTACGAGTACGACAGCAGTAATCCATCAAAATCAACCCTTAATGTCCTATATGTGGGCCTCGCTCTCCAATCTCGTTGCGGAAGACGCGCGACACGGGGTGACGCGCAAGTCCAGAATTAAGCCCTATTCAGAAGAAACGACGCTGAATTACGGTCCATTCAAACGAAATGACTCTGCTGGCTTTACCCGGTCGTCGCACACACTCCGCGGTTATTAATTACAATAAGCCGACCTCGTCGTCCACATTTCAACGAGGAGAAATCCCTCTCCCTCCCTCTCTCCCTCCTTCCCTATCTCTATCGAGCGTCCAGTCGTAGCCAAAGCAAATGTTTGTCCCCCAAGATCAAATAGATTGTTGCCCTTCCTTTGCACACAACTGCAGACTATTCAAATATATCTCTTGGAATTAAGACGCGATAGCGCAACGGTATAATTTCGTCCGCAAAGGAAGTATTATGTGCGCAAAAATGTGTCCGAAAATTAGCTTCGGTGAATCGAATAAAGAGATTGCGGACATTTCCAAAAACTCTCTCTACAAACGAAATCTATGTTTAAAATTCTATTTCGTATAGACTGAAAATGCACTTGCATCAGAGAAAAAAATTGCAATTATTAATATTTTGTCTGTTATAAAAATACATATAAATTTTAATCGCAATGATATTCAAAAAATATAATTTCCAGTATTATATATGTAACATTAAAAAAAAGTTTTATATGACAATATTGCTCTAAAAATGTGCGGCAAAATACGAAACGCATTCTGTAAAAAAAATAAAAAAAATAAAAAAAAAAAAACACGATTTACTTAAGTCGTAAAAGAAAAATATCGTCGTGACACGGGTAAAAATTTATTTCATAGGTGGACAATAAAATAGCTATCGTAACGCAAAGTACTTCAAATGGTGCCGGGTATATATATATCACAAAAAGAAATAAAAAAAAACGCATTCCCATACGTTGTGCTGGACGTCGGTTTTAACTAAAAATACGGTAAATACTCGGTTTTATACCACGTCCGCCAGCCGGTAGTTTCGCGCGATCAGCGCCGATTGCGCAAATATGATCGATCGATCGCTATCATCATTTCGAGCGCACTCGCAATTTTCAGAAAGTCTAGCGCGAAGCGATCCAAGATAATCAGAACGAATCGTCGGGATCAGTCAATCGTTGGAACGCGAGAGAGAGAGAGAGAGAGAGAGAGAGAGAGAAGTCGAATCCTTTAATCATTCGCAGCACGCAATACAACCCGCTTTCACGAGCTCGTAATACGACGCACCCGCGTACGCCGTTGCGTTTTCGATAATTGCAATATTCGTTCGAGCGGCGAAACGACGCGCTAATTTATTAATTGCATTGATCGCGCGCTTCGACGCGAAGCGTACGCGTTTAATCAGCGCTGTTTAAGGATGCAGTATTAAAGCCGGCCGCAGATACAATTATCTGAGGGGAGGAAGGGAAAGGAGGAAATATCCAGTTACGAATAAACATACTTGCGGATAATTATACATATTACCTATACCCATATTTTTATCGCGCGCACGTAAAATAATACGAAAGCTATTTATCGTGTTTCCTTTACATCCATCAGAAAAGTAAAGTTATTTGGCTTGCAATTCTTGCGATATCACCACTTGCAATATTAATTAATTGTAACTTAACGGGATGCATCCTTTCATTTCCAAGGAAATAAAAAATTTGTCGAGATTTAAATGTTTATACTCTTCCGACCTAAACACGCACCACACACGCATTATCGCAACGGACGCGTGCATAAGCGTTGTAATACATCCGCGAAAGTGCCGAACACGCGAGAGCGAATATCGTGCTCGATAGGGGATCGATTCGCGCGCGAAAACCCCTGCTTTATGCAAATCGCCGCGCACGCTGAGCGAGTAATAAATTATTCGCTCGGTCGAGTCCGTTTATGGGCGGCACACAGAGAGAAATTCGCGTTCCCCTTTTACTCTGCCCGGATTCTCCGGTATACTCTCTGTTTGTCGCTCCCGGCGCCGTAAACACGACCAAATATTTGCCGCTAATAAAGCCCACGGTGGGAGATAAATATTTATTGGACGTCATGGATCCTCTCCGACGTATTCGTTCGATGCGTTCGATCTGGTTCTCAAAAAAAAAAGAAAAAAAAAAAAGAAAGAAAAAAAGAAAGAAAAAGAAAAGAAAGAAAAACCCGCGCGCGTATTTCCCTTATAAAAGATACGTGCGAACTTAACCGAGATTATCAACGACACACGTCTATATTTTTTCTCGCACGATATATGTATTCGATGACCATAGCTTACTGCAATTGCGACGATCAGAGACCTGGATTGTGTTGCGGATCGATTTTACGCTCTTCGAAGCACGAGGGGAAAAAATGAAACGTTAATTGTGCTCGTTGCTATGTCGCAGAAAAGCGGAAGAGTTATTAACGCGGAATTGCAATGTGCAGCAACAAACGGTCACATATGTGTGATAGTTGCGGGAATGTCCCGCACGCGCGCGAGTAATCAGCGAGATTCAAGGCTGATTAATCGTTTGGTTTCTGTGACCAGACACTTTCCCGATAATTGCTCTTAAATAACGATAGCAGAGTGCCGAGGATTTTGAATGAACGACGCTCGTCCGCTCGTAAAGAACGCCCATTTAACCGCGACACTGTCGCGTATATGGATGCAAATGACGCCGATAATCAGGCGTACAAAGTGAGAAGGGGGAGGAGAGGAGAGAAAGTTTAAATGAGACGAATGATTATGACGGCGTCGTTTATATCTAACGCGCTGTTGAATTGAAACACGACGCCTACATCTTGTCGTGGACGTTTCTCATTTCACGAATTATACGTTTCTTACGACTCCCATCATCGCTTCCGGCTATTATAGCATTAGAGAGAAACATATATATATATATATATATATACGGAAGATTCCAGTTTCACGATCAGAGTATAAAAATAGCGATTGCGATCTCAAACTTTCAACACAACTATTTATCAATTGTAATGTTACATGACAAGGCGAGATATTTTGTATTATTGCAACTTGGGAACAATGATAAAAACCGGTGATTTATAGACAAACCGTGATATGTAACGGGAAATTGGAAAATAAATGTGACTTTCCGTAGAGCCAGCAGTACTGATGCATCGATTGAAATATTTGTAAAAACGTGACGGTTGACGGGACTTCCTTCCGTCTGAACGTCATATGGCTGCCCAGCTATACAGGGTGTTTGCAAAGTCCACAACAAACGCTTCTCGTTATTACATAAAAGCTACTATCTACTATCAATTTTAAAACGCGTATAAATAATTCCAAAAATAAAATTTTTCGTCAGCGCGAATTAGAGAAAACTGCTTCGTTAAAAATAAATTTCCAATTGAAATAATTATCCGTTATTTTTTTCTCCATTTAAAACAAATATATCTTTTAAATAAATTGCGATACATCTACAATGTATTTTAAATGTTTGTTTAATGGCATTTAATATAATTCCCTCTCCTCCTTCCCTTTCCTGTTAAAAAAATAAATATTAAACTATATATATATATATGACGGTTAAAAATATAGAAAAATACCAATTCTTACAAAGTCATAGTATATCCGTATATCCAGAAAAGAGAAGATGACTTTAGGCTAAACTCGATACGCGAAGAGACGCATCCACATGGTTGCGTCAGGTGACACGCGAGTCGGCATAACTTAACCCAACGACGACGTACCTATATTTCACGCGACAATAAGCGGGTTTAACGACCGACGGTGGAATAAGATGGCCCGAAACCCGAGCAACGCCGTTGCCGATCTCGTCGACGTCGTCGACGTCGTCATCGTTATCGCAACCGCACCGCCTTAACCCGCTAGTCCAATTCCCACGGATCGTTATCCCGGGATGCCAGGGGCCCGGCTCGTTCTAATCTAGTTCACGCGAAAACGAACCTAACGGAAGCGCGGCCGAGCGGGTATAGGGAGTCACGGCCGACCTACCGCTTTAATGACGGACCTTAACTCCCATTAAGGCCGGATAGCAAGGTGGATAGCCCGGCACAAAGACTAGAGCTCTTCGCTCCGTGATCGTCATCACGTAATTTCTTGGAGAGAGAGAAAAAAAAGAATGGCCAAAGGGAAGCGCTAGCCGGAAAGCTGCAACCGGGTCTTTGAAAAAAAAAAGAAGAAAAGGAAGAAAAAAGAACACAACTACCGAGACAACGAAAAGCCGTAGCTAGTACTAAATTCCGATTTCCGTAGAGTAATTGTAAAGCCGTTTACTGCTGCAAGGAAGGTAAGGCTTCCGCGTCGATGGGTGATTCGAGCCGAAGAACGTGGTCAATGGATTCTACGGTTTTTAAAAATTCATGAATCCAGAGTTGCACGAGCCCGGTTTTACGAAGCGGATCGAATCGAGGAGATAAACATCGACGAAGAATTAGTACATTAATTTTACTTCTGTTATTACGATAATATATCGAGTGATAATTTATTGCACAGAGCAATGTATAAAGAAAAAAAAGTTCTATATGTATATAATATATTCGTAGGTAGTTTCAAGAAATTTTTTCAACAATATATATATGAAGGAATAATTCCTTGATATTTCTCTCTCTCTCTCTCTCTCTGTTTCTAAAATATTTACGCATTAATCTTCATTTCGGTAATATTTGCTAATTCCTACTAATGTCTCGAATTTTCCTCGAGTTTCCAAAGTGGTTTACATTCGTTGATGCGAGCATTTCAAAGTTTGTAATGTGATCACAACTTTTGTCGGCAACCTGTAGCGAAATTTAGAGATTCGGCCACTATCTGTATTTCTAAAATTTTTAAACAATTTTCGCTCGTGTATAAGATTAGTATGTAATTTGCGAGACACCCGATGTAACGGTAGTCAGGCACACGACGATGCTTCAAAGGGGAAGCACGAGGTGGTCCATCGAGACGTTGAAGAGGGGCCTTCTTTGTCCGCGCACAGGTGCACGAAGCAGGTTGCAGGCAGAACATCAAAACAGGTTTACACAAAAAACGGCCAAGGCACGGGATCGGCTTCTTTTTACCCTCTTCTTCCCCTTCCTCCTTGGCCTTACCCCTCGTCACGAACGAAAATATCGCACCGATATATTCCCTTCCCCCCTTTCCTTTCCACGTATTTCTAGTCGGATCCCGTGTACGCGTCATACGGTGAAGTAGTTCGCTGTAAAGAGTGTCCCGGAAGACCACTCAAACTTTTTTTTAAACTTCCGTCTACAAACTCTTTGATCAAAATTATTAATAACTTTGAAGAAATTGATGGAGATAAATTTTCGCGAATTAAATTTTAAAGGGATGTACATCAGTTTTTTTTCACAATTTTTAAATTTTTAGCTTGGTTGTAAGTAATAATTTAAAAATAATACAAATAGTGATAACTAAAAATAATGCGAATACCGTCTCTGAAGTAAATAAATTATATAGTTTTGAGCAAAAAAAAGCAACTTACAAAAAAAAGTTAATTAGTTGCCTACAACATCAGATTGTTATGAACAGACTATAAAAAAAGATTATTGAAGCGATTCAAAACTATAAAGGAGCTCAACGATTGTATCATTACGATTAATGAAGCCGATTAATTGAAGAAAAGTTTCGCACGGATTACACAGTTTTCGCAACATTTAGTAAATGGAAATGATATGGTTGAATAGGCTTTGTTCCATTCTGATTCCGTCGCTTTGACGAGCTTTTTCAAATCCGATTGCGCCGAAGCAAGAGACGGTTATTAGTTTGGGAATTCCCGAGGTAATTTGGAAACGCCGTACATGCCGGAACTGTTAATTCTGATTGCGCACAGTCAAATCCAAAATCCGTTACGAAATACAATTTTGGAATAATTATCGAGAACTGTGTGTAATTTCTAACCCACGTAAATCCAAAATATGATTCCGCACAGGTTTGTAGTTCCTTTTTGCGAGATATATATTAGTGTTGTTTTATTTATTTCTCTCTAATAATTTCAATTTGTGAACAATAGATAACAGAAAGATATAGCGAAACAATCGAATAATTTTATCCGTTTCGAAAATATAAAATTAATTCAATAAATTTCGTTTCCCAAACTACCTATCCATGCGCGTCGGTAATTAACGCTTTTCGAGCGGAAGAGAAGAATCACTCGACGAAAGTATACGCACGCGAGACAAATCGAGTTACGAGAGACGCCGCTAATTCGCGAAGTGTTCGCTCGAGAAGAGCTCTCTTCTCCGTATTCACGAGACTCGCTCGTTTTCTTTTAATAAGCGCCCGCCGGAACGGGATTCGCCATCTGGGCGGTCGGGGATGCTTTAATTAAACTCCATTTCCACGATAAAAAAATTGTTTTTTTTTTTTTTTTCCCGGGAACAACGTGACCGAGACTTTTATAATTCCGCAAAACGGGAAGAGTCGCGGCGGGAACGGAACGGAACGGAACGGAACGGAACGGAACGCGACGCGACGCGACGCCGATGCCTCGCGGCAGTGTAATTTGTCCCTTTTATGAACGGCCGATCGTAAAAGTGACCCGGCGGCGGGTTGCTCGTTGAATTATTTCACCGAAAACGGCGTACTATGCGCCATTTTACGACAATGTAAAAACGAAAGTTTACCCATGTCTGGATCAAACTTTAATCACGGTCGTAAAACTTACCGTTGAATAGTTACCAGTTATGGATTAATTACGATATCGATTTCGTCACGTATAACACGAGAGATATCACGAGCAAAAACTTTAGATAAAATCTATCTTAAATTAATGTATCAATGTCTTTTGTTATATTTCAATATAGCAAATATTTTATTAATTAATAATATAATTTTTTATTCTTTGTATTAAATATAACATTTAATTATTGTCAGATTATTTAAAAACACTCTCTTTTCTCTTAGATTTTCGGTTAAGTTGAGAAACTCGGATCTCCTAATCGACAAATTTAAAGTAAGTTTGTATAAAGATATACCTCAAGATAGCGACGTGCTCGTACATTTTCAGTTCTGAAAGAAAACATTTCTGTACAATCATATCAGTGTCTATTATTCTTATAAACCTTTGTAAACGCGACTGCGTTCTTGATGATGCAAAAGCATATATTTTTCCTTTTCAAGAGACGAGCTGCGAGATACGAGAGAGATCACGAAAGAGATAGTTTGAATAACAGCGGCTGTTATTTCAGTACGCTGTTCCTCGTTCGACGAAGCGTGGTCTTAATTCACGACGAGTATTTAGCTAGTTAATCCTGGTTACGTCACCGAATCCTTTGATTGGTTAACAAGTTTCGTGTCTCGATACCGAATACGCGGTGCTGCAGAATCATCGCTTCATTCATCTCGACGTTGTATAGACTATAGACGCTCGAATGAGAAGCATCCCGAAATCTCCATTAATGCGTCTTATTGCGCGAAGTGTGTTCAATTACTACTCTATAGAAAGGCAACATAATATTCACGTCGAAGAATCGAATAATTTAAATATCTTATAAGAGATAACTCTGCTACGAGATATCTGGAGTGAGAGATAAGATGCCTAATGTATCGAGTTATACGACGTAAGAATGATTTATGTATTATCTGAAATGGTGAGCGCGTCATAGATGCATAAAAATGTTATCCCGTTTTATTTTGTATCCGGCATTATATGCAAATCTTGAAGAAACTCTTCCAATTCGTGAATTCCAAACGTCACTTACTGCTGATTATGTTGTTGCATAACGCGATACAATGTCAAATGTTTAGTCATCGAAATAAATCGAGGTTTGCGTGTCGTAATACGAGCGTACGGGAAAACTATGTGTCAGCTGTAAGCACTCAAAAAAATGTCTTGCTGATATAGGTAGATTTCTAGGTGTCACGACAAAACTTTATCGCTATTTTTTGTATCTGTTAGAATATTGTCTGTTACATATAGAATTTATAGCAGCAATATTCTAATAATATCTTCTAGAAAATTTAGGTCCCATTGCCAAATGTTAATCACTGCATTGGATAAATATGAGTTTCGATACTACAGCTAGAACGATCTTTGTGAGAAATATAACTGCCAATTATAACTGCAGCATCGAAAAATTGAGAGAAATTGTTTAAAAGAGCTAGATAGATTGGGCGCGTTATACAAATATGTTAGATGTGAGGATTATATATTCATTTGTTTCTTGCCGCTAATTTTTTCTGTGTACCACAGCCAAACTTTATAACAAGTATGATTGGCCTTAACATGGATAGGCGCCACAGAAAAACATTCTTTCTAAATTTCACAAACAGTTCAGATATAAATTCTGTCTCTGTCACTTAGATTGATTAAATGCGAAACATATGCGATATCACAGTATTTGCTAATCATTTATGTACCTCAGTTAATTTTGCGCACCCAGAAAATTTTTGCTGTAGTTGCAATACCACTTTTTTGAGTGAGAAATCTTTATAATGCCCGTCTTCTAAAGTTAAATTATGCCAACCGCATATTGATGTTAAAATTGTGGACTCTTTCAAAGGGAAAGAAAAATTACACGAGTCAATGCACAGAAAGATTACTAGATCACTAGTAAAGCGATCAGAATAATATAAGATATAAGCGATGCGCAAGATGTATAATATATAACAGAGGAAAAATAAAAAAAAACACGCGAGATACGTATCAGTTGACGAGATAAATTCTTGCAATCGTGGGAGCAATAAATGATTGTGACGATGAAATACGACAAATATCGATGTGTGCGTTGCAATTATCTATGATTACTGATTGCAATAAAGCGATGTATAGAGTATACGATACATATTTGCGCAGTTATATAATAGTAATAATTACAATGGCAAACAATTACATTTAATTAATAATTAATAGCAAACAATTATCACACATTTATTTTGTTTTATTATATATCTTATTACTTTTAGATATATTATTTTACTGAAATTACATAATTAGAGATAATTATAATTATCTCTTATAGATACATATTTTATATAACTCTTATATAAAATCGATTTGCTGGATTATTATTTATTAATATTGTTTATATATATATATAGTCACTATATTTTTTATGTACATATGTATTTAAGATTATTTGCATTATTGTTCTTGGAACAATTTTCTAAGTCACGCGCAACTAATACCGATTCCGAAGCGATCTCCGATAATATCGCAGTTGCCGCGATGTCTCGCTATTGATAAGATATCAGAACGGATTTCCAGGCTCGACGGTACTTTAGACAAGACGACAGTTCAACGAGTCTGCACCCGCTACGCAAACGAGAACAGGTGGTACGTTATTTTCTTACGCCGGTGTTTGCCTGGACGATATCGAACGTACGATCGATATCACAGACGTATACGCGTCGTTATACGATAAAAAGGAACACGCTTATATTTATAGACGATCGGAATACAGCAAACGTTTGCAGTGAAAACACGTATTTCAATTACGCGCGATTCAATTATGTGTAACATCTTTATCGCGCCATTCCGCCCGAGAACATCACGCGCTTTCCGCATGATAATTTGTGACTATAACGGGAAAACAAATAGATTTTTTGAGGCCTTTATCTAGATGGGAATTCTTTACGAGAATAATATAACACGTGTAGTTTGTGAATAATTTTTGTAGTTCCATTAATTCCCCGTTTTATTGCAACGTTATTCATATTTAATTATTTTCCATTGTCCATTTTCCATTTAAATATTTAATTTATACATACACGAGAATAAATCAAAAACATTCAATACTTTTTCTTAATTTATTGAACGAAAGTGATACACAACTGTATCATTTTTTTATTTGTATACTATTGTATTATTTTTTTACCTGCAGGACACTCTTTAAGTTATTGATAACGATACTGCATCCTTAGAAGAGATAATGACACCGTGTTCATTATTTTTATCGCAATTTTAAGGTTTTCATTTGACTCACCCTCGTATGTATGTATGCATTCTTTTTTCACAATTATTTTTCTACGTTATTTTTATATTTGTTAATTAACTTAATTTCATTAAAATACTTATTAATATAAAATGTCTTTTGTGATGGCAATTAAAAATTTATTTTCGGAATATATTAAATATACATTTCTCCATCTATAATTTACGTTTTTATAACCCCTTTCTGTACAGACTATGCAAACTTTATTCGCGTTAATTTATTTAATGTTAATTATCAGACGTTAATTATAATTTCATAGAACCGAGTTGCTTTAATATGCGTTTGGAGTATCGCAAGTTTTGCCTGTATATAAAGCTATATAATTGAAATACATCAAAATTCTCTCTAAGCAGACACTTATCAATAAAAAGAAGGAAAAAAACGCAATTGCAACAGCGAATGTGTGGCGCCAAGTGCGCTCACGCTCCACGAGTTTTACTATCTCATTAAACCTTGCGTCACTTATTACGATCCGCCAAGGATAACAGCTCCTACTCACAATCTACAGGATAAATCACAAGTGCTCGAGAACGATTTAATGACGCATTTGCGCTTTCATGGGATAAAGAATTTTGAGTCATTTTGAGAATGTCATATTTGGCGATTTTTTTAGTTAACCATAAAACTTTACGCTTTACAATTAATACAAAGAAATATTAGAAATTAAATAAAATTTAAAAAATATTTAGATAATACATGAAAAGATAAAGAGAGAAAAAAGAATCCCTCAAAAAATTAATTTTGATTTTTCTCAGAATCCGATTATTATTAAATTATATATATATATGAGATACACAACTAAATATTTAATCGTTAATTTCTTTTTTCTTATAACAAAATAATATACAATTATCTGACCAATGATAAAAGCAAGGACGGAAAGATAAAAATAACGAGGGAAGAAGCGACAAGGACATATATATTTTATATACAGTGTGAATTTTCTCCTTCTCGAGAATAGGATGATATATGGAACAAAAAGTGTAAATTTGCACGGCCAGCTCATCTAAAAACAATACTTTGTGTTATCGCCACGAAAACATCATGACTGAAAGAAAAAAAGGAGTTCCATTATGTTAATTAAACAAGTTGCTTCGTGATGGAACAAAACTTCCTGGTGACGACTCACGATTCAACATGCGGGGAAGAAAACACGGATGACCTCATCTCTCTCTCTCTCGGCAACCTAGTTGCCAAGTGTCGAAAATTTGAAACTTGCGATTAAACTGTGGAAAAACATTGACTATGTGTGTGTACTCGTTGAAGAAAGAGCATCCTATATTGCATAATAAATGGACATCGTGTGACAGATATCCGTTAAGAAGGGGTATTACGATAATAAAAAAAAAAAAAACCACAAAATACAATTTAATCCTTCGGAATCCCCATCGTTAATATTAATGATAGATTCTTTGTTTCCGTGCAGAGCTTGTATAAATTTTTAAGAGGAGGACACTTTAAACATCTTTAAAATTTAAAGGTGTATTGTGTTTGCGTTGATGATAAGAATCCCATTTTTCATTCTTAAATAATCGTTATCTCTGCAAGAATACCTTTCAGAATCCTTATTGATAATTTTTTTTTATCGTTCTTATGCATAGAGCTCAAAGTTACATCCTGTATAATTCATTTTTCAACAAATTCTAATTTCTCGCGCGCATTCTTTGATTAATCCTTAGGAATTTGATGAACTGACTTTTTCGATCATTGTACTGCTTTGTTGAAAAGACGGAACAAGTTCTACAGTGACGGATGACACCAAAGTTTCCGTAGACACGCGCATCCATCTCCCCAAGCATAGGTCTTGGCGATGTGTACCTGGTACAAATATTTCCCAGGGGGTTCACGACGAGCGTGCCCCGGTCGACGTAACGAAGATCCATACAATTATACGTAACCGTCAACCGCTATAATTTATACGCTCGTCGGACAGACCGCGACAATGAAACGGCACGAAAAAAAAAAAAAAAAAAAAAAAAAAAAAAAAAAAAAAAAAAGTCAATTTTTATTATTGCAATTTGTTGCCGGTTAGAAACTAATAAATTTCTGTTTATGACTTTTTTATGTCAGATTATTGTAAGTGCCTTAAAAATCGTGGCGACCGTTACGAGGACCACCCTGTATATGAGAATCACAATAATATTCTATTATAATATCAAAGATCAATATTTCATATTTGCATAAACGTAGCAAAATATGTATCGTAAATATTTTTAGTAGATCTTCCTTTAATAGATTTGCAATTTAATATTTAGTTGCTAAGTCACTTAATATTGCAGATTAAAACGCTTTTAAAAAGCTTTCTATTTACGTATAAAAATTTGTCGGAACGTAATATGAAAAATTCAAGATATTTTCGCATCACTTGTTTGACTTCAAACAATCTGGAGCACAAGTCGGGTACTCGGTGTTCATTTAATTAAGATAAAATGTTTTCTTGGCTCCTCAAGTATCTTACTATCTCGAAAACAAGCGACTCAAGAGTCGCGAAGTTGATATTATTGTTTTCTGCGTCAAAAGCAAGCGGTATTTACATCAGACAAAAGGCAGTACAAAAAAAAAGAAAAAAAAAGAAAGAAAGAAAGAATGAACCGTCGTCTAAAGCGAGAGACTCGCGATCGAGAGTGACGGGGCGTCGTAATTTACGATGGAATCGGGGGAAAGAGATCTCCGCCGAAGCTCTTTTATCTGTCCAGGCATCTCTCACGATTTTTTTTTCATCCTGAACTGTCGAAGTCTTTACACGTCATTGTTAAAGGGTAAGATGATCGCTCGGCATCTCGTCGCACTCCATTCATACGGAGATATAACCTGTCCATTGTGAGGCTCTCGTGATGACCGTGCAATTCGAAATCGTCACGTTTAAATTTTCGATTTAAAGAAAAGAAAAGAAATAGCACGCGCGATTCTAACATTGTTTGTTCACAACATCCATTCTATTAGCTGACTAAATTAAATTATTTTCACGCGAAATTTCTCTTAAAAAATGTATTTAGCGATTTTACTATCGACGGTTTAGATTGTTCAAATATTAGAAAAAAAGGTAAATAACAGTATATCAAACGAGCCGATCAAGTCTCGGCTTTCAGTTTCTACTATAGAAAGGGAAAGAAACACGTCTGGGAAAGAGAACAGCCGTGTAAGGTAAACGTTGGAAAGTGAAACGTATCAGCGAACGGTACTTTTCCAGCATCCTTCTCCTCCCTTTCCTCTCTCTCGTACGACGCTTGTTTATAAATTGTGGCCGACGACGCTCGTACCGTGTAAGGCGAAGAGACAACGAGGAGGAAAGAAAGGAGAGGAAAACGAGATGTTTCGAGGCGATTCGACGAAACCGGACCCCGTGCGACAAAGAGGAACGAGATAAGAGACGGAAAGAAGAGAAGAAGACGCGCAGCTCAACGAGCTTCGCGGGTCATGAACGGACGATCGAAACGAAAGGGAGAACACTCGAGGAGAAAAGGTCAGAGAGAGAGAGAGAGAAGGGAGAGCAGCCTCTCTCCTTTACAGCAATTTGGCGCGAGATCCACGTCAGGTACCAGCGAGCGAGGTCGAGCGAGCAATTTCGAGAAAAGTGGTCGGCGTCTGTAATAGACCACCGGCTCTGACTTATATACAGGTCCCTTTTCCACGAGTCCCCCTCTCTATCCCTTCGACTTCGCGAAGGCTACGCTCGCGTTCTATTGTTGAAGAGGTCCTCTTCCGGAGAGCATCTCGGGCGCCCCTAACAGGTGCGCGGAACGAACGTTTGCTCAGGTGCAGTGACGAAGAAGAACCTTCTTCGAGTTCGTACTCGAGAAGAAACCGAGACTGCGGAAACTTTTCAAGGTTGTTCGCGTACACAAAAACGAAAAGTGCGACAGAAATTATATCCCAGGAGATATCTCGAGGAAAATCGTGAAAAGTTGAAAAGTATTTTTTTATTTAAAAAAAAAAAAAAAATCAATGTCTGCTACATTTTCAGGATATTGTAAAATCACAAAATCATAATTGAGATGATCAATAATTTCTTACAACTCTTTTACGATATAAAAGTTTTCTCGAATCCATTTATGAAAAATTTTAAACATCGATTTAATTATATATAATCTTTAATTATTACAATAAAAGCTTTCTTGGAAAAAGTTTTATAATAATTTCTCAAAACGATTTTATGATATAAAAGTTTTCTAGGATTAAGTTTTGAAATTGTATTTAAATCGGCTTAATTATATATAAATCCTTAATTGTTGCAATAAAATCTTTTTTGAAAAAAATATAATAATTTTTTTAAATTCTTTTATTATGTATAAGTGTTCCAGGATTAATTTTTGAAATAATATTTAAACATCGGCTTAATTATACATAATCTTTAATTGTTGCAATAAAAACATTTTTGGAAAAAATTTAAAAACAAGATATCTACTGCTCGGAAAATCTGGCTCTATATAAACTCGATTCGACATAATCATGTCCAAAAAAAAAAAAAAAAAACCATTAAAACCTTTTTTATATTTTTAATGAGAGGACGATTCCAAAGATATACCGAGTGCGATAATGTAATCAAAGCACGTTGTTTCAATTTTATATTACACAAATAAATTTGATCAAAACACGATAATTTGTTCAAAGATAAACTATTATCACTTGGAATAATCTCCGACATCAAGTTTCTCTCGATATGATTCACGTTTAAACGCAAACGCAAATGATTCATCGCTGACGAATTCAGCGCATGCAGATGCAATTATACGTGCGGATCGTCCGTCAGGAAATCGTGCCGAGACGCGCAACAGGACGCGTATCGTCAGGAACAAAAGCGAGGAAACTGAATACCGCGACAGGTAAAGGTCGGACAGACGGTTGGCAGCGGCCGTTTCGAATTCAAACGAAAGCGCGCGCGGGCGTCAAATTCAAATTGGCGAGCGCCCGTTAATCGCGCGCTCATCGCACCGCGTATCGAATATTCGGCAACGGTACGAGACGATTAACCACCTGCTGAGTGTACTCGCGTGCCCGATTGTGCGTCCGTTCCTCTCTGTCTCACGCACACACGGTCACACGCACATACTTTTTACATCCAAGCGCGGTGAACGGTACGGCACAGGAACGGTTGCGGTGAGAAACCGTGCGCGAGATTTCTTCGATGGCGGATTCCACGGTCAATCGCGCGATCCTGACGTGCACGATCCGAATATCCTGACGTGCTTACCTGTTAGCTGTAGCAACAGGACGGCGATCGCGAAGCAGGCGGGACGGTCTGCCATCGTGACGTGCGCTGTTCGCTGCCTCTTCTTATTTTCACTCTCCTCGGGAGAAACGAGTCTTTCGTTCTTCACCGTTCACACCGTTCGTTTTTTTTTCCTCTCCTCTTTCGTCGCGCCTTCACTGACACCACACGCGATCGACGGAGATCGGGATCGATCGAGAAAACCGCTAAACGGGACTACGCATTCTTACGTACTTCGCGGATTGACTATAATAACACGTACCGTATGTCGCACGTCGCGTCGTCGCGCTGGCCGATCTCGAACTGTGACTGTTGCGGGGCGAGTCACGTACGCGCGCTCGGCATGGCCTTCGGCCGCGCTCGGCTATCTCCGCCCCTCTCCGCCGACGTCACGGTCCCCGTCCGGCACGCAGGTACGACGCGAGGCAGAGTAGGGGAAAAAATGTCGGCCGATTCGCGAGCACGCACGCACGATCTTCCGCGGAAAAATCTCTCTCTCTCTCTCTACTAGAAATTCGCACCTTCTCCTGCTATATCCTTCCTGGTAATATCCTTCCACGATGTAAGTTGACTTTATATTTTCTCGATACTGTCTTAAACGGCCAAGTCTTTTTAATCGACAAATTGTATTTGTAACACGATCTCTCGCACTTGAAACGTAAACTTCGTCGTATTGAAGGTACGACGCGAGGCAGAGTAGGGGAAAAAATGTCGGCCGATTCGCGAGCACGCACGCACGACCTTCCGCGGAAAAATCTCTCTCTCTCTCTCTCTACTAGAAATTCGCACCTTCTCCTGTTATATCCTTCCTGGTAATATCCTTCCACGATGTAAGTTGACTTTATATTTTCTCGATACTGTCTTAAACCGCCAAGTCTTTTTAATCGACAAATTGTATTTGTAACACGATCTCTCGCACTTGAAACGTAAACTTCGTCGTATTGAAAAAAAAAATTTCGGCCGAAAATTCTCTCAAGGTTGCCAACCGAAAGAAATTTATCTCGTTAAACGTATTCTGTGTCACAAATACAATTTCTCTCGTCGAATATACGAGAGTGGAATCGGTTGGAATTAATTCCGAGTTTAATTGCGAGTTATATTTACATTTACGTATTTCACACGATATCCTTCCACGACGTAAGTTGACATTTTTTTTTCTCGATACTATCTTAAACCGCGAGGCCTTCCCAATCGACAAATTGTTTTTGTAACACAATCTCTTGCACTCGAAATCAAAACTTTGTCGTATCGAAAAAGAAAATTCTCTCAAGGTTAAAAGTCGAAAGAAATTAATCTCGTCGAAATTATTTTGTTACAAATAAAATTTCTGTCGTCGGATACGAGAGTTGAATCGATTAAGGTTAATCTCGAGTTTAACTGTGAGTTATTACGTACATTCTCAAAGCTCTACGTATATATTCACACGCTATACAACAGTAAAGTGTTAAAGCGAGAAGGTTACTTCCTTCTGTTATTCTTTGATTTCGATTGAGAATTTGAGAGGCGTACATAAACACGTATGTTGTTTACAACTTAGATTAGACTATATACGCGTTAGTTTAGATTCTTTTACACGTAGGGGTCCGATATTGGCACGTTACCTTCCATATATATATCGACTCTTTCTCGATCGACCATTTATTTTCTCTCCTACGTCGCTGCATCGTACGCTCGTAAACACGGGTATAACACACTTTCCCAAACGAATATAAATCTCCCGACAGCGAGGGATTTTTGTTCATAGGATATATATACAGCAATCTTGTTTTTGGAATTTGTTTCGCTCTATGCTCTGCCCGCAGGCATATGCAAAAATCCGCGATTTATGACAGCGGCTTATATGTAGTTGCCGTGGATAACGTTGGGTATCGATGCAATATGCTCTAGTGATAAAAAATGAATACTAATCAGCTCACCACGGCAGGGCAACATGAAATAAGATTGATAGATTTTAGCTTAAACAACTGTAGTTGGCATCTTATTTCAAACCAGCAAAGTAAATTGCCAAAAAAATAATAAATTATAAATATATATATATATATATTTAGAATTCTCTGCTTTTTTCTTCTTCATCCTAATGTTTTTCAATTTATTTTACATTGATGTCAATCACAGTTATTTAGGCTCAAGTTTATCAATCTTTTTCCACGTTATTTACGCCGAGCTGATTAAATAATATTCATTATTATATATATATATTACGTTATCGCATATTCTATTATCTAATAGGATTAAATGATGATTAAATTTGCTGTGATTATCCGAGAAATAATGGTACAATTCATAATCAATTATGAAAAGATCTGATAATATATGTAATTTTATATGATATTATAATATTATATAAAATATGTTATCAGATCTTTTTATAACTAATTATGGATATTTTTACATCTGACTATATTATACCATTTTTAAATGTTACGCGGATTTTTTATGGCTCAATTAATTTCCGAAATTCGTGGCGGAGGTATAGAAATTTACGTTATTATTGTGTCACGTCATCGTTTGAATTCCTTCGTTGCCACAAAGTTTACGATACGTCGGTTTTTCTTATTCACGATAATCATAATTGTCTAAAATTCCAAAGATTGATAACACATCTTGTATTTACGCAGAATAAATTCGTACAAATATTGCCACGGTATTAAGGTCCGTAATTACGTCTCTCTCATGTACACAATTACACGAAAGCTTATGGCGCGCAAATATAACGCGGTTTATTTCGAGTTTACATAGGAACATGTATGATGTATGGAAATATATAGAATTGGAAAATCAAAGTCGTTATGTCACGTAGAAGAATGGACAAGTTTTCCTCACAAGAGGGGTAAAAAAATTTTCAAATTAAAATATTTGTAAAAGAAATAAAGGTCTGCTAAAATATTATATATTTTCCGAGAACAATCAAATTGATAATTTAATTTATACGATAAGTTTAAAAACCGCAACATATTTTTTTTCCATTATTTTTATTATTATTACGTTATTAAAATTTATTAATATCATTGTGGCAAACCAATCGACGCGAAGCAATTATCTTTCAATTACTTTGTTCCGGTACACGCGACGCGACGTCACAATTTCGAAGTGATGCTGCTCCGATGCAGCCTCGAGTGTCCCTCCCCTTTTATTTATTTCGACAAGTATACAAAACCCCATCACCGGTTACGGCTTCAACGTCGTCTTTTCTCTCAAGAGGGTCGTCCTTTTCCAAATAAACCTGCCGACCCTCGCGTGGTATATACGGTTCTGGACCCTCGGCGTCTTTCGTGACGCGAGAAAACGCGTCTTATGACGATGATCCAGGAGACGAAGAAAGAGCAAGAGATGCAGACAGTCGACGCTTCGCTTGTTTATCATTTGTCAGCGGTCTGTTTACACCGAAGGCTACAATCGCGGACAAGGGATGCTCTCACGTCTTTTTTTTTTTTCCGTCGCGTGAAGTCGAGTGATGACGTTCGTTCTGTCCTTCGTAACGTCTGTGTATTGATCGATCGCCTGGCAATAAAGAGGCCCGTGCTTGTTAGGGGACGATTGATGGGCGTTTAAGTCGAAAATTGAGCATCATTTTTATTAGATTTTTGGAAAAAAATAAGAGCTTCGTCACATATATACACGTGGCTTGAATGATGATATTCGATACGTCAAAAATCGTGCGAAACTAATTGAATCGCTGTCCACGATTATTTTGAAATTTGTAGCCTTGGCATTGTATTTACAATTCACTAGCGAAATAATGACAGGTTCCGTTTTTAGTGTTACTAATCCATTCGAGGTAAAACGAGGCGCGTCTGCTAAGATGACAGATCGTAATTCTCGCGCGCGGCGTCTGCTTAAACACGGCGCTAAGGTTTTATCGTCTTAAAGTTGCCCTTAGAGAAGCCGTCACGCCATTCAGTGGTTTTCCAAAGGTTTAGGAAGCGCCCCGAAAGTAAATCTCGTTTCATCCAAGTGCTCGGCGCTTTTCATAACGATAGATATTTTTTTTTTTTTTGCGGCAACGAGCCATCTTTATTTTAGTAATAAAACGAGGTAATAACAGAATAATGGTTTAATTTTTAGTAATTTCTGCAGTTTTATTCGTTAAAAATACAGTATTCTTGTTTTCCAATATTTTAAAATATAAATATAAATTTGAGCGAAAGAAACAATATTTTTTAGTATAAATATTAACTTCTGTATACAAAATCAGATAATTTAAAAAGTATTTGCATATTGTGATACATTTTTCAATTTATTAGAAACTAGCGAAATAATGGAAAAAAATTGTGAAAAGAAAAGGAAATTATATATCGATGTGATTAATTTCACTTTTTTGTATATATATATTTAGATTTTCAATAGAATTTATAGACAAATTTGCAAAGAAATCATTTGATATAAATTTCTGTGTTTTCTATAAAGGATCAATTCGTAAAATTATCCGTCTGCGTTTTCATTGTTCTCTAATTGTCTCGCTTAATCTTTCTGTCGCGCATTACGTTGACAAAGATTAATAAACGCTCATCGCCAGATCGTCGATCCTCGCGCACACATTGGAATTATAAACAAAGAATAGGAAAGTGCAAACAAATCAAAAGAATAGATGTCAGGTCAAATAATATCTTAAAAAATATTTGTATTTTTCGTCTAAAATCGACTATTAAACACTTGAATCTTTCTAGATGCATAAAAGAAAAGAGTGTCGAAAGCTCGTAAGAGGGATAAACGGCAGGAAGGAAGGGTGAGAGATGCGAGACATAAATTTATGAGGGACAAATGATGTGCCCTTTTTCGTCTTTAAGAGCGCGCGCGCGAGATTGCTATTAAATTAAATATTTATTCCACCATCTTTCGCCAGAAAACCGACGGATTCTTCTCGGTAAATAAACGAAAATATTTCGTAGTTTTTATCGAATCATCGATTTCTATTGGCAGGTTGAAATATATTTAAGAAGTTACGTTTCTCCGATTTTATATATATAATACGCAATCGATTCATTACGTTGATATAAAGTAATAGTATGGATTACGAGGCACATTTATAAAAGAATCTGAGAAAAGGCAAGATTTTCCCAAGGAAAAAGGACTACCTATGAATTAGATTCTCGAATCTCAGTAGATATTCAAAGATGTTCGAGGAAATGAAGCTGCCAGTTTCTGAATTGGAAGTCCGACTCGATAAGAGAATCTGTGCAGAATAAAATGGTTAAATTCAGAAATCTGATTCATGAAATCATATCCTGTTCTATTCTAAATCAGATTTCTGAGACTCGCGTTCCTTTCCTTTTTCGAATATCTTTGTGAAAATTCTATAAGAAATATATCTCTCTTCTCCTACGTCAAATCGATAACGTAACACATTAAACATAGTTAGAGAAGTGCTCATCTGTGTTTTGTACGTGATTGTATTTACGTACAATTACCGACGTACGAACAAAGTTTTCCCGTGTAAAGAGGAAAAACTTTGGTTGAAGAAAGGAGGGAAAAAGTAGGAATACGAAGGAACGTAAGGCGAAATAAATGGTCGCAATGAATCATTCCTGGTATCAATCTTCAGGAAGGCAACTGGAAAGAAAGTAGATGAAATAGTACCTTTCGCGGAGGGAAAAGAGGGGGGGGGGCGGAGAGACACAGCTGTCTGCGATTTTATCCCCGTGGAAAATTTGGATTCTGCCGGAAACGAAACGAGATGCTCTTACATCTTCGCGTTGCGAACGACGTCTCATTTAACGCTCGTGTCTCACGTTGCAATTTTATATTTTCTCGAGAATCTCCGAGAAAGCCTCTGTCTCATTCTTTTGTTCATTTTCATTTTCCGATCTGACTCGATTCGCGAGTAGTTTGCATTAACGACGATTAATCGTTCCCGAACAAATACAAATAAGCCATTGTAATCGCCGCGGCAATTTCGCGTCGATCAATCGCATCCCTCCCTGAACCGCGATTAAACTGCCAACAGGTGCGCGCTCTGCATCCGAGGCACGCTATACCGTGTCGACTGTAATTCGGTCGATCATTGATAGGACGAAGGGAGATTATGGCCGGAGACAAGAGAGCGAAAAGGAGAGGGAGGAAAGATCGCGTCGAGCTAGAAAATCAGCGATGAAACCGATCTTCTTCGTCCGCATTCGCCCCCTCCCTCTTTTCTCCCTCTTCTCGCTTTCGCTATTTCCACTTGTACCTCCCCTTCTCATTCCTTCATCGAGTACCGTGTGTGTGTGTGTGCATACAATTGTGTGGGAGCAGGTTCGCCGGCGCCTAAAAGGCAGGCAGCCAGGCGGGCGCCGTCGCTCGAAAGGGTTTCGCCTCGTTCCACCGACGAGGAGGAACGGCGTCTGTCGTCGCCGCTCATCCGCGAGCAGAAGCGGGACAGATAAAACGAGCGCGGGGGCGGATAAAACGAGATACTCGGTTTGCGAGAGAAGCGAGAGCGAGAGGAAGGCAAAGAGGGAGAGATGATCCGATGCAGCGCGCCGGGAAGAAGGAGGTTGCGCCGTCATCGCGCGCCTCGAATACCGTATCGTTCCAAGGCAACAGCCCGGAAGACGACACCCCGGCAACGTCCTCGTCCTCGTCCTCGACACGGCCTGGATGGAAGGTCGGCCCCGCTCGATTGTTTGGAAAGAAAGAACGAAAACCGAGTACGGGTTGATGTTTTTTGATGCCGCGCGGATGGACCGCGCACAGGGATATGAAAAGTGCCTGGAGGCTGGGGCGAAGTACGCGAAACTCGTTAACGCAGCGGAGGTAAATACAGAAGAGGAGAACGCGGGCTGGAAATAAAGAGAGGAGGATGCGCGTTTCGAAAGGGGTCCGTTTGATGTCGGCATGTTTACCGCGAAATAAGCGTGATTACCGTTCAATCGTCAAGCAAAGATTAATATCTGATACCGCGCGTTTCTGCCACAATTTTAGGCATAAAAACTTTATCAATTCATAGTTGCAAGATGCTGCGTACCTGCGTTTAGTTCTAATCGATCAAATAAGAATTATTATTTAAAAATATTTTTCAACATTTTATATGTTTTATGATTAATTTTTTTATTTTCTTATAAATATCGAAAGCTCCGCTTTGAGAAATATATTTATTCTGCTGACGAGATGAGATGAGAAAAATATTTCCCTCGATTGTGTGTGTATATAATTGGTCAAACAACTTGTAATCAATTTGTAATTTGCGAAATATCGAGTATTTCCACTGCGAGCATAAAAACTTACATACACATGCGTTATTACTAACGTTGTTTTCTCGCCTGCCACCATAAGCTGGAAAATAAATTGCATCCGCGGTTATATGATAACGTTCTATTGCTTCGTCGATTGAACTTTACGATGTAATCTTTCAAAGTTTAAAAAAATTTCGCGATTGTAGTACATTCAATACAATAATATCTCAGAGGAAGCGATCGTTATGTCAAAGTCTACAAATGTATTAATTGCGAAATACATTTCTTTTGATTTTACTATTAACTTTACAAATTATTGATACCGATTCGCGCATACATATGGAATTTTCCTATTGTTGTTAAAATTTCAAAAGTCGCTTCCGATTTTGTTATATAGGCGAAGATTAAAGATTGAGGTGCAATCTTTACCGCGAGTTCCCAAGAGTAAGGGAGAGGCGAGAAGACATTGAGCCCGAGTCTCCGAGGAAAGGGCCGACGCGCGACAGGCTTCTCGCGGTAACGGAGTTACATTTATTTGGTCCCCCGAGTAAGAAGGTGATATTTTTTCAAGGGGGAAACTTTCAAACGCCGACGGTGACTGCTTTTTGCCGTAAAAGGGCGGCATTGTGTCCACGCCTCTTGGCTCCTTTTTCGCGCCCACCTCGTTTCGCTTCTCTCTCTCTTTCTTTCTCTCGCTTCTATCGAGAGTATAAACACTTCGCGACGGGGCCGGAAGGCAGAAGTTTGGTCTGAACGGGAAGAGGGGTCGGGGGAGAGGAGGGGATTTATTCCTCGTCCGCTTCGCGTGCACCGATAAGACGAAGGAGACGTATGAGGGCCCGTAAAGCCCGGACGTCGACCGTAACTTACTGATTGACGAACCGTTGGCCGATCTCGAGCCAAGTTTACCGAGGGACCTGAGAGCGGACTCGCAAATTCGTTTGGCCACCGCAGAATTTTCTCCAGGACACGAAAAACCGCTCACTTATTTAACGCGCCGGCCTCTCGCAGTCGCGGCACGAACGCGACATCCCGCTCTGTTCGCGGGAATACTCGTAGATTAAAGCAGTCGCTCTACATGAAACTTAACATAACGAAACTTAGTGTAAACGAAAAATTACGCTGCCAGGTCGGCGAATTATGGTAAATCGCAGATGAAGAGAAAATGCGTTCAGGGGAGAAAAATTGGGTATTCCGACGGAATATAAGGCGCCGATTAATAAGAAACGACGTGAATTATTTAAACCGCGTGCAAGTCCGCTTTACTGCTGCAGCATCTCCTAAAAATGGCTTTGCCCGTTTGTTTCATTTTGAATAACCACCTACGTTTTCCAAAAGGCATAAGCACACTATACTGAATTTTATACAGCACTTTGCGAGACTGCATCGGGAAGGCGCAACAAATGGGATATATAACGGATTTCTAGGCAGACAACTTTTTCTTCTCGAATACAACCATATGTATATTAAATTTATTTATTGAATTATAAAACATGGGAAAAGTCTGTGTATAAAATTGGAAAAGCCGATATTTTTAAATATTACGATATATACAATATATATATGTGTGTGTGTATATATATTATTTTAAATATTAATTTATTTGATTATACCTCTTGTTTCAATATATTTATTAAATATTATATATATTTATATTAAATATTTCTTTGTAATTAAATTTTAAATTAAAACTTATTGTTTAAAATAATCATTAAAGAAAGATCAACTCGCGCGGAACAACGAATGTTGGATCGCAAGCAAAAATAATCTCATGGAACAATTAATTTCTTATCGAATATATTTGTAATTAAGCATAACAAGATAATAGTATTAGAGAGGCTCGACTGTGAATAATTTCTCGGTATTGATAACAAAAATTTCAAATGCTCCCTTTGTATACATATACATACGTTATTCGATGCAACTGTTTATCGTAAATTTAATACGTTCGCGATATGCGCGCGAGCTCGAATCTGCGATCTGAAATTCGTAAATATTATCGTTGCGAAGTAATATTCTTTCGTTCGAGACACGCCAAGGGCCTCGATGCTGATGTATGGTTCTGAGAAGCGTGCAGACTGCAACTGATAATTAACGGTTCATTCGGGCACGCATAATCGCCATTCAAGTTGACGTTGACGGATCGTTCGTGCTCTCGTGACGCTGTAAAATATTCAACGAGTAACGAATTAATTTTGTAATTTTGTGTATAATTTTGAAAAAAGAAAAGTCGCTGCGTTGATTTAACATCCACCGGCTACGAGAATTGCACATTTGAAACATGGTGTTAATTATCGCAAATGTATGTAATGCGTCTTCATTTTAATGTTCGCAATTTTAGTTTGCTTATCATAGGTATCCGAGAGCGAGAGCGAGAGAGAGAGAGAGAGAGAGAGAGATAAACAACGATAAGTGGCAATAAATTCTCGGTTAGGAGCAAACAATTTCGCAATGCGAGTATTCTATCATCTATTATTTGCGTTCTTGTGAGAGGAACCGTAAATTAATATTTTGATAAAGACGTATTTAGAATTGGAATTAACTCGCTAATATCATATTATCACGTATGCCATATTATCATCAGATAATGTGATCATTTGTAGCGATAACATCGCTTTTGTGAGAGAAACAAGGTAAATGGCAAACACATTTTAGATATATAATTATATACTTTTCCATTAATATTTCTCAAATACTAGCAATTTTAAAATATATGTTTGACTCTTGCATTCTTTTCTTTTCTGTCTAAATCTTCTTGTCTCACATCTGTTTCTTGTCTCGAATCTCTTTCGGTTGATTATTATATTATTCTATATCTTACATCTCTCTCTCGATCCTTCGAAGAAGCCTTGGATCATAACGACGCGACGATCGATAGACCGGACATATGCATCGGTCGTACCGTGATGCTCGGTATCTAGCAGATGGAATCGACAACGTGGAACGTTACACATTCGCGGCACAGGCGCATTGTGGTTCGATCCTAATCCGATTACACGGCCCATTGAAGTCAGAAGTGCGATCTTTTAAAAGGGGCTATCGTAACGCGCGCTTGTTAAACGCCGCGCGGAGAGAAAGAGAGAAAGAGAGAGAGAGAGAGAGAACTCGCAATCGATATTTCCGCGACGCACTCCCTCCGGTTAGCAGCGTAGAAGGTGGATACACGTTGCCAACACAATCCTCCGCGCCCTCGCCGTTGGCCAGATAATCTGGCGGGAAGCTCGTTACCCTCGTTGCCGCTCGTATCGCGGAATTACCGGAGTCCTCGAATTTGTACCGCGAGCGAGCCCCCGGTCCCTTCTCCCCTGACCGGGGGGATGATACTAAAGCCGCTATCTTTACTGTCTGCGGCCGGACGAACCGTACAAAGAGGCATCTCGAGCCATATCCTTGCCCGCGCTTATCGATGGCTACGCCGCACGAAAAACTCGCGTAAATCCCAGACAAAGGTTTCCCGCGTATTCCAGTTTTTCCCCGATACAGTTCCCTTCCCCGATTTTCGATACACCACGAAAGCCGCTCGAAACACACCCGATTTCTACGGCTCGATTCGGCTTTCATAGCAGTCGGAGATGTTTTTGCACGAATTTATTTTTTCACATATAGATTACGTAACACATATAGTGCATGTATGTACACGCGTATTAAAATAGGGGAAAATTAATTTACGAGAAAATTTCGCGAGCGTTAATATTTGTGAAAATTTAATAGGAATTAAATAAATATTGATTTGTCGACGCAGTATTATCAAAGTGATTTTATTCCATTAAATGATATTTTGATATAAACAATTTTTATCCTTCATATTTTACACTTTTGCATAAACGGTTAATGTTTTTACATAGAATTATAAATTAAAATACTACATTTAATATTTATTTTCCCTGGATTTCTTTTAAGTGCATTTAATATTATATTATAAAAATACGCTGAAATATCTGATTTTTTTTCTTGATATTTTTTTTTCAGAATCATTCGACATATCGAAAATATGAAATCTTTACAAGCAACGACAAGTAGGCGCCTCCTGAAATCATCATACTTTTATGAACGCAGTCTGACAAGATAGGCAGATAAACTATTGCGCAAACGTCATAAAACAATAGTAAAAATGAGAAGCTATTTTTTTGCGTTGAGTTATATTTTTTAAATACTTTACTCTGTTATAATTGGTTCTCTTCTTGCACATTAGCCGCAAACATGTTTTCTGGTCTGCAATGAAACGCCGCGGGCATTGCGAGAACGCAGACTTTTCCATTCTTCGCTAGTTACGATGCGAAAGACAGTTGTCGATATTTTTTTTCTTTATTAGCAAACCTTTCTTTCAACTGACAACCTCAATAGCATTAATTAATTTGTTCAGAATTGAGAGAAGCTAATATAATTTTGATGTTTAATTTTCAAATTGCTCTGTGTATCTTCAACAGCAACATGTGAACTTGACAAAAGCTATTTCATAAACCATTCCAAAATAAATTGTATGCGAAATTCTCTTTGAAATAATATCGCATTTTTAAAAATAATAAGACAGCATAATGCCCGTGCTACTAATGGTAGAAATGCCTGTACCTAACCTCCGCAGATTTTTTCGTTCGCCTTTTACTTAAATTAAAGGCCATTTAATCGTACTTAATAAAAGTGCAACGGTACACGCGGCTGCGTTCAATTTTAATACACAAATGGAGCCAATATACTCTAAAAGGGATAATTGCATTAGGCCAACTCGATACGGACGGTCATAATTCAAGAACCCATTGCCCATCTATTTAGAACGTCCACAAGCGACGTGGCGACCCTTTATTTAAGTATACATTGCCCCTGGCTCTCTCGCCGTGCTTCTCCATCCGCGACCGATCGAGAACCGTCGAATAAATGATCGACGAAACGGGAGAGGAAATTTATATCTCATTTGCTCGATACGCGTACCTTCCCTTAAGTACAAGGCGCGCCTTTCATCGTTCTATACTCACAAACGTTGCACACAAGTTAAGGCGTAAGTGGCATTCGCGCGAAAGAACTTGATGCTGAAGATGCGCGATCTAAATTTGCGCGCAAGAGAGCGAACATAATTAAAGAGAGTATCGGAGTTTTCTGTACTTTTCAAGTGGATTCTTAGATACGATTTACATCATTTGTTTTTAACATATTCATTGACACAAATAATGTGTATTTTGAAACAAGCTTACATTCCGCGATGAAATTCAACTTAATTTTGTATCTCTTGTATATATAAAATTTCTTTTGTGTAACGTTAAACAAATTTTTAGAAAAAAATTCTTTAAAAATAAATTTTATTAAAGAGGAAAGTGTGAAGAAAGAGAAAATTGTGCGTGATGAGCATTTGAAATTTCGGATTTAGATTCATAACATGGGCGTGTGTGCGCATTATTGTTGTTACGAGAGACATAATTCCTATAACAAACGAAACTTTATATTCGCTTTATAAATGTTTTCCTTCTACTCTCGCAGGAATGTTTACGAATGCAAGAGAAAGGGACAAAACGCGGAACAATACGGAAAATCTCAATTCCCGACGGAAAATTCTCAAGTACACTTCGCCACACAATAACGCGCGCCAAGTGCAATGAAATTTTCACCACTACAATTTAACAATTGCAGTTTGTACTCTGAGTATCACACGACAGAACGGGGGAAACAAAAAGTGCAATTCGCCTAAAGTATTCACATATTGGCGAAAAAAGTTTCGATTGCGTAATGTAGAGAAGTTTTAGTCGATGATACGTTGTTACAATGCATGCAAAAATATTAACTAAAGTATAGATTTGCTAAATAACATATTTATCTTTAGCTTGCATGCTTTGTATAAAAAATATCAAGAATATATTCATTTGTGACTTTAACGTTAAATATACAAAAAATACAAGCATAAATATAAATATAAAATATAAATATAAAGTTTAAGAATAAATATAGAATGAATATAGAAAAGGGAAATAAGAATCTATCAATTTTTTTCCGAGGTGTTATACATTTTGTTCTCCATTACATGAAAGGAAAATTTATCCCCGATAGATTAAAAGGATTAACGTAATTACATTCAACATGATCGGTCACAGATTTGTCTCTCATTAAAATTCTCCCAGTCTCTTATGTCACTCGTGTTACGAGCGACAGTAACGTTTTATCCTTTTATACGAAGCGCGAAAATTCTCCGCGATCTCTTTTACGAGAGACACAGGGCTGGCCGGAATCCCGTTTCGGCGTCGAACAAAAAAGCACGCGCGTCGTCCGCGTATTTTTCGCGGCGATCTCTCGTAGGCGTCCGGCAGGCGTCCGGGTATCCTGGCAACCGGCCGGGTATCCTGGACCACCTCCAAGGACGACGATCTGGGTTAACGTCGCGAATTCGTGTCGCGACGCCACCGACGCCAGCGTTGTCCCGGTTCACGTCTTGAGACCCCGCCTGACGAATTGGCTTTGAAGCTTACACCACCGCCAGCAAATCGATAGCCCGTTTTGCCCTGGCGATGTGTGGTAAAGGGATATATCCCGAAGGAGATAAAGCTCGGGGAAATAAAGCGAATAGAAGCGCGGCTGTGAGGCAAATTTTACGGATTCGGGTCGATGTATGCCGATGACGCACGTCGTTACCGACGATCGTGGGCGGACATAGAGACGCTATTGTGCGGTTCGCAACCCTTTCGCTACCCTCGGGACGACGTTACAAATGCGATGCATCGTCTTACAAGGCTCGGGAAAATGTATACGAGATGCGCGGTCGCGTTTACATATATTTCCCGGGAAGAACTTCTGGAAGGCTTTCTCTGCAGAGGCAACGTTCAACCGTGCTGCGAAATTAAACTGCAACATATAAAAATATATCGTATATATTTAAGATTTGCTACAGAGAGGGAAAAAGAAATTGTGGAGTGGAATATTTTTGCGAATTTTGCAGATGGCTTTTAAATCATTATATCGAATTCTCGCGAAAAGTGGCTGCGTTTAACAACACGTTAGAGCATGAACGAAACCACTGACCTTTCGCTACGCGCACAATGATTATATTTTTAGCCCCTCCTGTCATTCGCTCAACCCCACGTATATTTCGCATTAAGGCGAACTTTGCACTTTAATGAACCATTACGTCGTCACGCTCGGCAATGTTTTTAACATTTTTCGCATTTGATCGATCTCCGCATCCTGTCGTTGATCGACTCGCGCATCGGTCGAGGTATACAACCGCTGTTACGAGATTTCACATAGACTGATATCTTTCGACCTAGATACATACAACATCGGGCGAGCGCATTCATGATGGAATCGCTGTAAATGTAGCATAAGCGGGAACATCGACGCCATAAGGTCTAGTACGTGCAGCGTGCACCTAAGCCGACGATCTAACCACCCGGTATATTTATTATATTTGTTCAAGGCTGATGCCGCTGCGCTTTAATACCGCGCCTATGCATAATAATTCGTATAATATGCAGCAATATGCTACAGTATTGTTTGGCGATCGAGAGTAGGAGGGGACGGAGGGGGTGAGTGGAGGGTCATAAAAACATTATGAGTGGATCACAAAGTGAAATTATGGTGCGTTCAACCTGCGGAAGGGTAAATTCGACAGATGCAACGAGACGATATCGATCAGGTTCGCCGTGTGTTAACGATTACGCTGTTATCAATGCGACGACATTTTTTTTCTACGTGATTTTTACGATATCGATAAATTTGCACAAGATTTAGAGAAAAAGGTTTGAATAAATAATTGAAAGTTTGAACGGATACATATCGTTGGGAATTGTGATCGGTGTTTTAAGTTAAGCGTGATATCGTATAGATAATTGGAAATAATTGGAAACACTCGATCGCTCTTTAACATTCCGAAAAGGTCGAGTGATCGGTTAATAATGGGATAATGTCCACAGGTATCCTTCTCCACGCGCTCGTAGTGTTTTCGGTGTTCATTCGCTTTTGAAAACAATCGCGCGCGTTATTAATCGGTCGCAGGTCACTATTTTTCGAAGCCTTCTTCATCGTATTATTGTAGAATGGACGATAAGAAGATAGGTCGATATCCGAGATCCGCGTATATAAAATATTAAACGCATGCAAAAGGAAATAATTATAATTTCATAGCAATGTTATATGTGATCTTTTTTGCAATGATTTTTGCCGAAAATACGGATTTATCATTCAGTAATCGAATATTAAATTTATTTAACATTTAATTATTAATAATATAGTATTTATATATATCATAAAATATTTCTAAAAATAAATTTAAAAAAATATAAAATGTCTACATATTTTTTCAAATTTTCTCAAAAATATGCCATATTATTACATAGCACAAGACGTCTGGCACATTTTGTTTTATGCAGGTGGATATCCATCATATTCATGACATTGATGTCTATGTTATCTTACTCAAATGTGAAGAATACTAGAGCGTATTTGGTAATGTTGCAAGAACCTACGCGAATATATATTCTTAGATATTTTAAATATAACGTAGAATATGAGAGAATAAAAATTTTTAATGCACGATAAGATAAAAGTATAAAATCACGACAAATAATAATAAAAGGTTCGAAAATTAAAGGCAAAAATATGTTCTGTCTCATAAAATAAAAAATATCATACTGCAATTGATCCTCAGTTTTAAAGGCATATGAATATAAAATAATATTCCCTGAAAAACATTTGCGAATGTTTAATATTAATATCCTAATGTATTATATTAAAATATTTCAACCATTGATGTTAAAATTTTTACAAAACGCGAGTGATATATACAAAAATTGCAGAGTTATTATTCTTTTGAATATTGTATAGAATATTGTATTTTGCGTAGTATGCATAAACTTGCGCGTGCATGTGTTGTATCTCATGTATTTTTTAACACGAGCAAAACAGCATAAAGGTAGTTTGTGACACGGGAATCGAATACTCGTGTTTATTGTATATACTACAATACATCGATCGTCAATTTCGTATAACAAAAACGTGACCAAAAAATTCTCTGTACGATCACACCAAATTCCTATTTTTTATGAAACGCCAAAATATTTCCTATATACTGAATAATAAATGAAATATCCGTTAGAGAAAAATTAATTTCCAATCAGATGAAAAGCTTTCGTTAAAATTTAAATCCTTAAATTATCACCGCGTGTATTAATCACACAATTATTGTTAATTTAAGCACATTAATGGAGATTATTTTATCATCTTTTATATCGTAATGCATATTACAATCGGGCGTTATTCGGGAATAACCATAACAAATCATCGAGGACCGGTTCTCATTTGGATCGATTCCAAAACGCTGTAACACGCGAGCTACACGTGTCGCACGATGCCATCCATGTCCGCATATCTCACCAATTTGTTACGGACGAAAAATACAAACGTACCTAGTCATCGCGCGTTCATATTTTACTTTTTCTTTCTGCCACTGTTTTCCGATATGTGTCTGCCGCGCATGTGTCACAATCAGCTGACGGATTGGCGCACCGTGTGACGATTCCGGGATGCACACTATTCTCTTTCGGAACTTAACGACGGGCGAGGATAACGATGCGCGTTTTAATTCCAACAAGCAGAAAATGTGCAACTATTCTTGTCACACAGTTGCAATCATTTTTCATGATTAAGCTCTTCTCGCATAGCAAGTAGATTCTTAATATGTTTTGTCAAGATTTGTCGCACACAATCAATTCCCGCTCAAATTAATCTTATCGCTGCCGAGAAAATTGTATTCTTTATGTTATTTATAATACTGTTTTAATATTTTTTATGTGATGCGATAAAATACAGCGTAAAATCATAAGAAATTTTAAGACAAAAATTAAAAGATAGAAGAAATATTCTTGTTTTCTTAATATATACAGGAGAATAATACGCTAGAATATAGAATTTTAGCGAGTATAAAGGGTCAGAATATTCATGTTTCCAACAATAAGAACTCTCCGGGTTTCTTCGTCGGCTTCTTCGGTTATAGCTTGCCGAAATCGCGATGCACGGTCGCGGCCGTGCCTTCGCCTGTTTTCCCATTCTAATTTACAGCCTGTCAAAGCTACGTGCCGGTCCATCACTCAGGCACTCATATCGTGGAAAATATGCATAATTCATGGGACTCGGCGTGGGTGCCGCGTACAATATCCCGCGGAGGTCGACAGACGAACGTTGCCCGAGCCCACGGCTCGGCGATCGACCACTTGAAAACTCGCCGCTACTCGAATTTGTATGCTCGATGTGGAGCTCGGCCTGGATGGGGTGCATCCAGGCGCACTCGCCCCGGGTTCATTTGAAATATCTAAATGGATTAATTTTATCGATCGTGCCGCGTTCGACCGGGACGCGAGACGAGACAACATTAACTCTCCCGCGTTGGGAGGAGGGAGGAGGTTTGGCGAATTTCCGATGCCGCTGAAACGCGCAACGAGAAATATCACAGACGAGAAGCTGCAATAAACGTCAAGTTCTTAAAAAGTCTGTCATCCGTCGCGTAAGAAAATTTCCTCTTTCTTTTAGAGTATGTATTATCAGATTTTGTTATCTTTTTTGATCGCGAAGGAATGCTACCAATGATAACGCCAGTCAAATAATGGTCTTGTTAAATTGTTATCTTTACGATCTTGCCCTAAAAAACGCAATCTATAGTTATTTTCGAGAATCACGTTGCAGTTTTCTCTGTATATTGTATACGGCAACGCGCATTGTGCAGTTTCCTTTCGCGAGTTTTCATCACGAACGTTTTCGTCTCGTCGTTTATTTTTGCGAGTCACGTATGAGACGCGCGACGCGGTCGCGAAAATAAAGAGGGACAACAATGTCGTCCCGACGACGGGGCCATGGTTATTACGCTAAAGGTCGACGAATTTCCCCGGGCAGCCAGTTTCGCGACGTTTGTCCGACGAATCCCGTGGGGAAATGCGCCGGAAGGAACCGCACACACGCACACACGCACGCACGCACGCACGCACGCACGCATGTAGCACCGGTTCGATCCGAAAGGCCGTGTCCCATGGCACGGCTCGCGTTGCGCGTAAAACACGTGTCAGCTTGTCAGCTCCTGCCACTGTCACCCACATCCTCATGGAGAACAGCGTGTCGCTAATACGGTCTCTTCATCGTCGACATGCTATCGACAAGTCCACCTGCTCCCGCGTGTGCTATCGACTTTAATGCGCACGAGCAGTCGCGTCATCGCGTGGAACGCAACATCTTCGACGAAACTTGATGAATTATGCAGCTCAGACTGTTGTAGGGAGGGATAATATTTCTTTTGCGATATGGAAATAGGTATTTGCTATGATATGGAAGGAACTAAATAATCAAAAATATAATAAATGTAAAATTTTTTGTACTCTCTTTTTCTCACGTATATATGTTCGCTTTTATTATTTCAGCATTTTCTTCTTTTTTCTTTTTTTTTTTTAACTATGAGTGTTTTTATTTTTCTTTTATAGTGGATAGAATTTTGTGGGGCATTTTTACTTTCATATGACAGGTGTTATATTGGAACAAATATTTTCTCCATTATTCAACATGCTGGTTTTGACGCGTAACATGCATATGATTTTTCGCCCTGCAATAAATCGACAGTTCTAAAAGCTATATATGTGTACATATATGGTATAGATATTAGTTTCGCGACGTTTGTCCGACGAATCCCGTGGGGAAATGCGCCGGAAGGAACCGCATACACGCACACACGCACGCACGCACGCACGCACGCATGTAGCACCGGTTCGATCCGAAAGGCCGTGTCCCATGGCACGGCTCGCGTTGCGCGTAAAACACGTGTCAGCTCGGCGAGCCCTGCCACTGTCACCCACATCCTCATGGAGAACAGCGTGTCGCTAATACGGTCTCTTCATCGTCGACATGCTATCGACAAGTCCACCTGCTCCCGCGTGTGCTATCGACTTTAATGCGCACGAGCAGTCGCGTCATCGCGTGGAACGCAACATCTTCGACGAAACTTGATGAATTATGCAGCTCAGACTGTTGTAGGGAGGGATAATATTTCTTTTGCGATATGGAAATAGGTATTTGCTATGATATGGAAGGAACTAAATAATCAAAAATATAATAAATGTAAAATTTTTTGTACTCTCTTTTTCTCACGTATATATGTTCGCTTTTATTATTTCAGCATTTTCTTCTTTTTTCTTTTTTTTTTTTTAACTATGAGTGTTTTCATTTTTCTTTTATAGTGGATAGAATTTTGTGGGGCATTTTTACTTTCATATGACAGGTGTTATATTGGAACAAATATTTTCTCCATTATTCAACATGCTGGTTTTGACGCGTAACATGCATATGATTTTTCGCCCTGCAATAAATCGACAGTTCTAAAAGCTATATATGTGTACATATATGGTATAGATATTTAAAATCTATTATATTGATTAGTTAGTTGGGTATATTGATCATATCTAGGACATGTTATATTATTAAATTGTATCATATCTCTAAACCTAAAGAGTATTATATTGAAACAAATATTTTCTAAAAGACTTTGACATATAATACATTTATAATTTTTTGCTCTGCAATAAACCGACCGTTTTGACGACCGAACATTTTAAAAGCAGTATTGTATGTCTAAAATTAATACATTATGGATTATATAGCTCATATGTATATATATATATATATATGTATATATGTATATATACACACAAACACCACAGTTAATTGGATTTGATCGATCACATCTAATCAGACCTAATTGTAAGTAGAACGAATCAATATACCGATATACAACAAGTTTAATGTGTTTGCTGATATTACAGTCTTATTCGTTTAATTTCCGTTAACTTGATATCCACGAGAAATCAAATGCGGATATATGTCATTAAATATTTGTTGCTTTAATCAAATTTATTACTGTTGCCAATCAGTAAAAAATTAATTTTATAGAAATGCTGATTTAATATGTTAGTAAATTCATTTCCAAAAAACATTTATAGGGAGAGTCAAAGGTATTACAAATAGAGTTCAAAAAATTAAAATTTTATAAATGCACCAAACACGAAATACTATAACTCATATGATAATAAAATAGTCAAAAATAAGAATTTAACAATATCAGCTTGATATCAATTTTTTTCCGGAAATTTAGAGCCTTTTTATTAAGTATTTCTTTAAAAAGACAAATAAAAATTTGTCGTGCCTAATAATTATTTTTGGAAATATTAATTAATTTGAACATTACTTTATATATAATTTAGGTGTATTTATATTTTACAGATTTAATTAATTTACATTTTACAACGTTGTGTTTTATGAATCCGCCATATCGGTGAGTTCTGAATTATTTTTTATCGTATTATATCGAGATAATATGGCTTTGTGAATATTATATCACAGATATCAAAACGAAAAAAAGTTCTCAAATTATGTTTAGATAGTTGCTCGTCCGTGAATTATGCGTACGGTAAGATTAGTGATCTCGCGTTCGCTTGAAAGTAACTTGGGTTGGTTTTTATCATTCCCAGCGATATTCTAGTATAAAAGATGATCTTTCATATTTTCGGTATGCCCCCTTTACGTCGTTCGTAAATTCTGTCCCATAGAATTAACGCCAGCCCTTCTCTCATGCACCGAGACCCCAGTTTCTTCTCTGTTTACCAGCTGTCTGCTGCTGTTATCAAGCTTGCCTAGCCGTAGGCATTGAATTCATTGGAAGCGATATAGAAAGCCGAGGTTTTACAGTTTATAGAGCAAAGTCTATGATGGTTAAATGATTGAAAAAACTTTTATACACCATGATTGCATGCGCTACAATCTGCAAAAAAAGTTTGATTTACGATTAAGTTTATTTATCAATTTTGTATAATTTTTTGCAATTATTATTATAATATTATATTATATATTAATTATAATATATAATTATAATATATTAGCCTCATTTGCTACTTAATGCTTTTTTGTATCTTTTCGATTGCATGTATAGAAAAATATATAAAATATATAAAATATAAAAATATTAAAAAATAGATTGAAATAATAATACACTCAATGTTAGAAAAAATACTAATATTTGGTACTGAGTTTATTGGAATAGGAATTTTGAAAGTGAGAATTGCAAGCAGTCCTGATCAAGTTTTATGCATCAATTCTTGTGCGCATATAATCGAATTTTCGCGGAACAAAATCCTATTGTAGCTTAAATTTTGCAACGTCGACCTTGGTCTAGTATTTTTCCGCTTTTATCGAAATCACTTGAGAATAAATGTCTTCAGGGAAATGAGGGTAATGTTTGCGTAGACTACGTCTTTTCTTACTGAGATTTGAGGGACTCCTGTTTTGAATAATGGAAGATATGGGATGAATAAAATTTTAGGTCGTTGTCACAAGAGTCTCAAATTGAAGATCCTCCCCAGCTTCGGTATGTGAAACATCTAAAAATCCATCAAATATCTGGTAATATGATTTATTCATATGAAAAATTTAATCCTCGATTATTTGTTCGATCTACAATCGTGTGTCTTTTAAATCCAATTACGGCGAATTTAAAAATCTGACTTTCTATCGAGTTTTATTAGATTTAAGCTTTATGAAAAAATATTAAATAATTAATATCTCACAGAAAGAAATGCATCATAGTATTATATATTATATATTCTTTAATCGCACTTTTATTCATATCGGTTCCTTTTTGCTCTAATCTCGATTACAACATTGAATTTTTATACCGTATCCAATCAAGAACACACGCTTAATGACGACAATTTTCGTCCTCGTTAAAAAGAGCTTAATAATAATCCGACATTGATCGGCCGGGAAGATTCGACTCTCGACAGCCGCAAAAGTGGAATAAAATTCATCGACTGCCATGATCCTAAGAGTACATCAAAGCTGAGGGCGGACAGTCGCGATGGGATAGAGGGACAGGTTTGGGGGATGGAACGGGGACTAAATGTAGCGTATAATTCAGATAGCAGCTGCGCCGCGCGACAAATATAATTCGACGCATCAATCTGCGGCTACGGGGTCGAACTTCGCTTACGCGAGGCGCGAAGTAGTATTAGACCGGCGCACTATATAGCGCATTAAGCTGCCATGTTCTATCCCATACCGAAAAGGCACTCACGTGAAATGATACACTTAGAATGATACCAATCTGAGTCACGGGGAAAATATTTTAGAGAAAAATAGGATGCTAATTTGAGAACATTCTCTACAGAATGTTTCATGTTGATCGATACACTCGAAACTTTTTAAATAAAAAGATATTCCTTTCGAAATTGTATAACGTTATAAAAACTGCATTTTTCTATCTCACTTTTTTTCAGAGAAAATCGAGTGTGTTGATTAAAATGGGACACTGTATAATTGAAGAGAATTTTTATAATTGAAGCGAATTACTTGCACTGTCCTTATTTTTATGGAATGTTAAACATTGTTGCATTTATAGATTTACTTTTAGAAAGATACACACACACTCTCTCTCTCTCTCTCTCTTTCTCTCTGTTCATATATATCAACAATTTATATAATATAATATAAAAATTAAAAGGAGAATTTGAATTAAAGAAAAAATATGAATAATTTGAGCAATTTAGAATAACATAAATGGGGAAATTGCATTGTTATATATTAGTGAGATTTTGTCAAAGGTAAGATTTGCATTTATTATATAGCTGTGCTCGCATTGGATAAGTGACAAAATGTATTATGTTACATCACGGTGTCACAATGAAAAGCACATTTTTGAGGATAATATACCACTCGTTACTGACAACCGTGCGAATCTGAAAAAAACGGAGAGAAAAGAAAAAGGAGATTTGAAACGGAACGAAATTTTTAATAAATGCAAGCTTAAATGCAAGCTTAAATGCGGCCATTGACACGAGTAGTACCTTATTTACCGGGCATGTAATTTACCGGAGCCGCTTTATATTAAAAAAAAAAGAAAAAAAATGAAAGGAGACGGAGACAAAGCGTCGTTAGGATGGAGATGCAGAGAGAAAGTGGAGGAATGACGACAAACGAATATTAATATCGATGCACGCTATGACGTGCATTACGCAATAGCAGTTTGCGCGAATACTGATAAAGGACTTTCAGGGATCGCGCCCTTTCCTATGCCTTCGCGTCGTCGCGATTCATAAATGCAAAGGGGCGCGTCAAAGAGAAACGATTAATCATAACGGCGTGCAATCTATTGCCAGACATATTTATCATTTACGAAATACGTTGATTATTTGGAAATACATTCGTGATGAATACGCGGTGGTGAAGATATTGTGCGGACAATTAAGTGGATATTGATATAGATGTCTGTAAATTTATGCCATGAGCGATTTGAAAATACAGTGGTGCTTATATTTGAAATATTTTCCAATAGTCGAGTGCTAAAGAATTAAAACTGTAATTTATTTAGAATCTTTCGAAATATCATGCAAATTAAGTAGAAAAAGATATTGATGGATTACAATGATTAAACATGAATAGTTGTAAAATGCTATTTGAAAGTTGGTGGATTTTGAAGTCGAGCTACTCGTCTCGATCATTTCTAAAGCCGATATATTGATATAATTTTATACATCTACTTGCCTGTTGACCGGATAAAATATCGATTGTCGAAATACATATCGACAAGAAGGCTTTAAATATTGTGCCTCAGAGTAAATATTTGAGATTGAGTTGACGAGCTGATTGAGTAAAAGCATGAAACCATTGATTACGAAAATATCGGGATAGGACTAATAGAAACGGACATATATTTATTTTGGAAAGTTTATTAATTTCGATGCGATTTGAAGTTTATAATAAATGCACTTGACAACTTTAAGATTTTACATGAAATATTCATCTATTTTTCATTGTTAATTTTTAGCAAAAAAAAGAGAGTAAATTGAAAGCTTTAAGATAATCGCTTAAGATCTTGATTTAATCGGAATATTGCCAAGTCATCGCACTAAATGACATAATAGACGAGTGTCAGATAAGATTGGCTGATAAAAATGTCGGGGCGAAGAGAAATTAAGTTTGCAAAACTAAGTTTTCGATAAGGAGAAGAAACGAAGACACATACATCTCTTGGCACAATAAATGTAGAAAAAAAAAACATGAAATTATCAGCAGTTTTCAGAGACGATTTCGACATCACAATTACTGCTATTCTTACTCTAATTTTTGTCAATCAAGTGCAGATTTTTTTAAATAAAATTAAAAATATATCTTTTTAATTAGCACTTTTTATTAGAGAATATTTATCGGAAAATATATTTTTTATTCTTGTTATAAAACACTTGCCTTTAAATAAACAATCATTATATCACTACAGTAAGTAAAATTTGGAATTCATAATTTGAAGTATAAAGATGGATTGAAAATAAAGCAGCAGATCCATTTATAAAATTTGTTCGGCCAGTTCATTGACCCAATAATTCTCTCCCCGTTGAAAGAAGGGTTCGAAGTGTGTACAGAGTGTGTGTGGCAACGCGTCCGATATCGAGAACGTGACCGGCTTCGCTTTTCGAGCCTAAACATCCAACGGAGAAGGCACTTACGTGGCGCTCTGGCACCGTCTGTAACAAAACGAATGACGCCATCGACCGTGTCGGAGCTAACTGGTTAACGACGTTTCGATAAACTTTGCTGCAGGACCGAAAATTCCGGGTCACCTTCGCCGCTTGGTATTTCCTCGCCCTCTGAGAGAAGCGATAAATTTCGGCTCGCACGATATATAACAACAGAAACGTCACACAACGACCCGGTAACGAGCGAAACACGTGAAAATGGATCCATGGCGCAACAAGCGTGTCAGAATATGTTTTCGTTTCTATAGCGACCATAAAAATGCATCTATACGATGTAATAAAGCCCAATATATATCTCAGAAAAATTCCTCGTAAATGGAAAATATAACTATATTATCGTTAGAGGAAAAAATATTATTGTTGAGCGAAAAATATGAAGGCAATTCTTCTAGGATTACTTTTTACTTTAGGAATATTTTTTTTCCCCACACAATTATGATATTTACGTGGAGTACCCTTTTTAAGATTTTTGTTGCAAATCGTCCTAACGTGAAACATTGCCGGAAAAAGAGTCTGACGTTTTTCCAAGTCTACTACATTTTTTTTTTGCGAGGTTCCCACGAGACCGGGAACTGACAGAAGTCCGTCGCACCAGTAGTAAGTACAAAAATTAAGGGTCGTCCCGAGACATTCGGTAAAGGGGATACACGCGTACGGTCTCCTGGGGCGCATCTCCTTGGAAAGGTTCTTGGGTGCGCTAACACTATCTGTTCATGTGCAACCCTCGCATATCTAGCCGCGGATCCGCTCATGTATATTCCATTCGCAGTTGCACGCACCCCATAAAGAGAAAACAACGATCTCCATCTAGTGTATGACTTTCCGTTCTGCAATAAGCAGCGTGTCCCTTATCGCTCAGCCGTACATATGGGCGGTGCTTACGTTCCGGCGTGTGTGACGAAAATTTCAATATCCGTCCGTGAAGCGTGAAACTCGTCGGAAAAGTCGAAATAAAGTATAGTGGGTCATTGCAAAGTGCGAAGGGGAAGAGTCAAGCGGAATCTTTGGCATTTCTATCGTTGAACTTTGTAAATATCTCCGCTTGCTTCGCGAATATCTTAAGTCACGATGACATGGTGTCATGCATGTAAGATAAGATCATGTTATTTTCATTTTCTACAACGTATGAGTAAGCATTTTTGCAATTTTCTTTTATTTGTTTGTTGCCATACTAGTTTGATATAGAGACAAATAAAAATTTTTTAATTTCCGAATTTTAATTTTGTAAAATGTATATATTTTGTCTCTTATTTATAAAATTGAATTCCCTTTTAGTGATAGTTAACTTAACGATCATCTTCGATATTCCAATTAAAATAAAAATTCTAATCAAGTAAAAGCCATTTCAATAAAGTCCATTAAATAAAACAAGTAACAAGATTTTGTTAATTATTTTATTTGAATATCTATAAAAGAAAGATTCCATCGCCTTCTCACATTAATTAATGTCTTAGAAGCTATATAGTTTCGCAAAATTTTCATTACATTAATTGGAATCTCCATTGGTGCGATTTTACCTGTTTTTACGGTATCGCGCATTCGCATTTTCTTCTAAACGAGACATTATAACGAGAAACGTAATATTTCACCAGCTCGACGTTAAGTCGCGGATGCAGTTGCAATAAAAAGATCCTGGCTGATATGAAAAAAAAAAGAAATATAACGGGATCCTCGTAGACTCTGACAGATCGTCGCTATTTCGTATAATGGTCTGTTTATATTATACAGCTTTTGATGATATATATCGGTTTGATTGCAATATTGGAGAAAACCATCGTAGAAGGAGAGCATTATTTTTTATTCGAGCTAGTAGCTAATTAAATAATAATTTAGAGTCCTCATATTTTGGGCGCATTATAAAGGAATAAATTTCATAATAATAATTACAAAATTTAATGCCCGTAGTTTAGCTTTAAGTGTGTATTTTTATTGATTCCCCTCGTTATTATATAAAATCACGTGTCTCGCGGATGCTCGCGATAAAGAGTTAAAACTTCCTCCCTTGTGTGTAGCATTAAACTGTAACAGTTAAAAAATCAATTCTTCCATCTCTTCGTAGAAACAGAAAAATAATCTAAGGTTGCAGTTAATTGCCATTGGCGAAACCGTTCGTAAAGACTTATAAATCGAGAGACGCAATCGCAAGTCGCGTCGCGATACGATCGATCTTTCCAATACGAGAGAGTATCGTTCCCGAGGGTCGTGCCGAGGAAACAGCCGTTGTATTTAATGAACACTCGAGCACCCGCGTAAAATCGTGTCGCCGTTTTTCGTCCGCGAACTTCTCTGATATCTCCTCGCCCGTTGTCGATTTCGATGCTTCTGGCGTTAATAAAGCTCGGACCAATTAGCCGCGCGCTCATTAAGGAGAACTGCCATCACTGGTGAGGGGTGCGTAAGGGGTCAGGCTTGCTTTGTGCGCGAATTGTGAGAAGGAAACGGAAGGGCAAGGGGGCAGAGAAAGAGAGAGACAGAGAGAGGGAGTAGGCAAACTTCGCAGAACGCTCTGCAATAAGTAGCTTAATTTTCTTAATTAAGATCGGTCTACCGTCTCAACTATTGCGTAGACACGTGGTCCTTTCCTGACTGTCGACGTTCCGATTATAAGTCGAGAGAAAATACGCTTTAATCAAGTATAGATATCAATCAATTTTTCCGATGTCGATACTCGAGAACGATCCCGAAATGTGAATTATATCGAAAATTTTGTTTCAGTGAATATAATTAACTATTATTATCTTGTTCCCAAATTGTGTGAAACACCATCTGTGATATACATTAGAGAAAGACGATTAAATTAACGCGGTTAGAATTGATTTAGGTTGGTTGACAATCAATTGATGATATTAATGTCCATGTTTATTCATGATAGTGGAAACGTGGATATTATGTTGGCCTAAAATACATTTTCTTGTATCTATAATACTCGAAACTTGAATTTACTCGAAATTATACCGCTTTCTGAATAGCCCCTGGCTTCCAAATGGCGATTATTGCACAAACAGCGCGCATATTCATATAATCGCCTCGGTCAGATATGGCTTTACATATATTTTGGGGCTTAAAACAAAAGGACTTAAATCGGAAAACCTCATTACCAAAGAAACACATTAAAATATATTTCTATTCTATTTTCGATCTAATAAACAAACTTATAAAACTCTAATAATTGGACTAAAAAATTTATATATGAGCAATTGTTTCTCATTTCTTCAAATTTCACATAAAAAAAAAAAAACTGCGAAAATTATTCTTTTAATTATTTTTCAATTTTTCTTCTTATTTTTCTTATATATACGAACAGAGATTATACAGGAGAAAAAATATATGTATGGATATTTTATACATATATTTAATTTGAATAATAATATACAAGAAAAATAATTGCCGCATTGTTATAAATGGCGTATAAATTTTTCAATCTAATCATTAGAGTCTTATGGATTTTTTTCCCAGAGTAGTTATATACGGGAAATATACAAAGTCTTTTAGAAGTCGAGATCTCAAGTGTGACACATCCGACCCTGATATTCGCCGTTGATTATTTCGTTTCCGAGGGCCCTTTTTCACACACGATTACACGCCCGCGCGAGATGCATGTATTACAGAACGAGAGAAAGAGCGCGCGCGAGAGGGATGCAGACAGGGTGGCGATTATTACAGGGTTAATGAGAGAGCGGTAATTGGTTGTGGCGAGCCACCCACGCCAACCGGCCACCGTCGATCGTTCGCCACACTCGCCAACTCCGAGCACCGATCGTCACGTTTAATTTGAAAGCGAACCAGAGCGAGAGAGAGAGAGAGAAAGAGTATTTGTCTCCGCGTATACAGGGTAATTGTCGGAAAATACAATGACGTGGCGACAGACCCGGCCAGGTCAGGGACGTACTTTAATGCTAGACCTGGTTAAGTTTGTCTACGTTCCAGCACGATAATAATCATCGTCGATTAAATTTAATATTTTTTTGGCGTTTGATTATTATAATTATAAACAAACGAATGTTGGAGACGAATACAATAATTATTTTATTTTATAATTTTTTGCACAGCGTTAATTTTTTTTTCTGGTGGTTGTATTTGAAGGCACACACATATAATTCGAATATTATAATATAATTCTACTAGCCTCGTTTGTTGAACGTTAAGGAACAGTGAAGGATCGGTGTTTGATTTTGAAAAAAAAAAAAAAAAAATTCTATTTAATCTTCATTCATCTTTATCTCGAAAACGTATGAAGAGTGTTGAGAAAATAATATAAACGTGAAGCATGATTCTAACGAAAATGAATTAGTGCAATTACTCTAACAGGTGTAGTGCTACCGTTTCTGAAACAATCTTCACTTCTGAATTCGATAGTAACCGTGACATTAAGCTGGTAGCTCGAATTTCGGAACGTTGTTCATCAACGGGTTAAGGGGTTTTGCTTCTCTCCAGGAGGAGGCCACTCTGCTGGCTAATGAGGCGTATAGAATACACGCGATCGATGACACGTGGGGCACGTGTGTATAATTTCATTACAGAGCGATTCTAAGGCGATAACGGACTTTTCGCGTAATTTACAATTAATCGGATTAATGAGGGAACAGTAATTGGCTGCGGTGCCTCGATACCGCCCTCTCTCTCTCTCTCTCTCTCTCTCTCTCTGTGTCTCTCTGGACCGCGCGCGCCCCTTATTAAAGCCTGGCGCCGCATATATAACGTTTGCGTTGCCGACAACGCGACGGATGACATCGGGTCATCAATTTATCGCGTGACGCCAATTTCGCGAGATGCGCGATTACTCGCGCCTCATATTATCGGATTGCATCATCACGCGCGTCGACGACGTTAAACATAACGTTAAGCCCGCTTACTCGGGATCGTGTGGATAATGGACGTGGGATTTGCTCGCTTTTGCTTCTCGCGTGAAACTGTTATAAATGTATCGCATATTGAATCTTCTTGTTATTTCAGTTATCATAAAACTTGATTGTTTCTCGCAAATGCATCTCGTCGTTTCACTCCAATCTGTCTCCAAACATTATAATATTTCATTGCACTCTACTTTTTTTTATTTATTTAATAATGTGATGATAATTTCGCAAATGATTGTCAAATAGTTTTGAAAGAAACATTAGAGAACCGAATGTAAAATATTTGCACAAGAGAAATTTTTAATATATAAAATGAATACATTCTAAATAATCATGTGTCTGAAATTCTCAGGATTACTTGTAATAATCCATTAGCGTTGAATAATTAAACTGTCATTTATGCTCGATGTCGAAGTAAAATTTTTAGCAGTAAATCTCCATTTCAGAAATAGTGATCTATTACTATAAATGAAATTCGCGTTTATTTTACGTATGTGAAAAATCCGGTGCAAAATATAGAACGATCTATATTAACCTGAACAACCTGAACAACCGGATATACCTGACATTCTGCAAAAGAATAAACCACCATCTGACCCCCTTCCTGATAAAGGCCCCTATAGATAGCACGATTCAAAACCGCGAGTTTGAATATCCATAACCGATATCGACGCTGATAGTGATACGTGTCAAGATCCATCAGTTGCAGTCCGTATAAAAGCACGTCGCGAGGACAGTTGGAAGAGCAACGAGGATTGATACGTAACAACTGGCCCGAGATCTCGTCGCGAACATCGTGGTTTACGAGACGCGACGTTAAGACGATAATAGAATTTTCATGTAATCCTTAGTAATTCCCTTGCGGTTGCGTGCTGGAACCCAAGTTCGTAGGACTCCCTTGGGCGCATCACTCCCTTCCTCCTTCCCCGCTCTCCGGACATATAAGCGGGAGATGCCCGCTGTCCCCTTCTTCCCTGTCTTTCGCACGAC
>NW_021849218.1:1099838-1119544 GCF_003651465.1 Formica exsecta
TTCGAACGACGCTCCTTGCGCCCGCTTTTAAATCCCCCCGAGGGTTAATTGCCCGATGTTTTGACGCGCGAGTTACCCGCAAAGGGGTCTCTGCGGCTGGCCGCAGTTGCTTTGCGCGAGCTGTTTCGCGGAAATTTTTGAACGGGCGGAAACGCGAGGATGAAATTTCCAGAAGTAGGAATTTGTCATCTCGTCTTGACTGAAAAGCGTGAAACGAGTAGCCAGAGAATTTTAATTTGTTTGTCTAAAAATATAGATTTTTCGCTATAACGGGAATTTTAATTTTTTTTTTTTTTTTTTTTTTTTTTTTTTTTTTTTCATTGGTTTGAGATGGCGCGGTGGACTCGCTATCAAGTTTTGAACTGTCCAGATTTACAACAATGTAACTTTGTCTTTCTCGCGTTTCTCTTTTTAATTTTCTTACTCCTGGAATTTTAATTTTTTTTTTTTTTTTTTTCATTTATCATTGTTACATTCGAATGGAGTAGTTTGTGATTTTTAGATTCGAGTTTAATATCTCGCGACTTTTTAATTTTTAGCATAAAATATTTTAATATAACCCACAGAGCTTTGCATTAACATTTTTGGCAGAAATAACATCTCGCATATATGTAAGGCTTTTAATAATTTCATCTTTGAAACTCGTCAAAAGAAAATCAATACAGTTGTTTATTTTTAGGAAATTATTTGATGGCCCGACGTAAACGAAACATCGCTGTTCGATTTTTCGGAACATGTGTAATTATAATTACCGAGTCTAAAACAGCCACACGAACCGGCATATACGGTCGATTGCGGTGGCGTATTTCGCAAATTATTCAGTGGATTATTATTTTGCAACGCGGCGTATAAGCGGATTATTAATACGTTTAATATGTCTACCAATTCATCAGTTTGTGATGGTAATAACGTCACCATGATACACTGCTTGTATCATTCTGCAACGTGTATGTTTACAAATGCGGCCGGTATTTACGCAATGCGATTCTATGTTGTTTTAATTAATGCGTCTCGTCCGCTTTGACGCACTGCAGGAACACCGGCTCTCCTTCCCTTTTACTTCCCCTCCCTCTTTCTCTCTCTCTTGCGTTCGATAAAATCCGTGTATATGTCAAGTTACTATCGGTTGATGTATAGTGATAAATTGGATCAATCGAGATTGAACGATGAGATCTTTTTTACAAATTTTCCATCATGTCGATGATAATAAAAGTAATCGGTACATTAATTCACGCTACGTAACACGATATTAATACAAGCCAATAAATTCTGTCACTCTTGATTATTATCTGAAAATCAAATATTTCTCTCAACGAATATAAATTTTACGCAAGTATGTTTACTTTTAACCTTTGTTCATCAAGTTTTTTCATCTAGTTTTCTCACCATCTAATATACCGTATAGTCATTATTCCTATTTTACTACGATCGCATATTTTGAAATTAAGATAAAAAAAAAACTTGTAGAATAGCTTACACAATTCGAAAACAATTTGTTTAATAAAGGAATGTATGTGTTCTTGTCATCTCGGTTTTTTAATATTTCTCGTGACGAGACAGGGTTAACGTGTCGAGTTAGTACGCGAGCGCGAAGAAACCGTACGTCAGCCTCTCGCCCGGTGCGAGATAATAAAACCGAATCGATCCCCTCTGCGAAAGTCGCGGGAAAGAACCCAACACCGGGGGCGGGAATTCGTGATTTCCGACTTCACGTGCCGCTTTTCTCACCGTCCGGCAATCTGTATCTCGTGAGGGAGGGTTACTTTTCCGCTACCTCCGTCGCCTTTTGGAAAAACCAGGCACAATCCTGCGTGTGCACGCGTGCAAGCACGGATGCAAGCCGTGTACAGGGGGACAGAGGGATGCCAAGTGGCCGGCCGGCCTTGATGCGGCTCGTGCGCGCGTTCTTATAATGTTTTTCCAGAATAAATGGGCTTTCCGCTGGGTGCGGCGGCGGCGGTGGCGTTGCTTCCATGGGGTTCCCGGTAACCATGGCAACCCCGTAACGCCATTAAGCGGGCACGGGGTTTCTCTCCCCCGGCGCTGAGGGTATCTCCGGGCGGGAACGGGAGACGAGAGGAGAGAAGGCCATAACGCGCCCGCCGTCGACCTCTCCCCTCGCGTTCGACTATCCGAACTCGTCGTCCGTTCCTCGAGAATTCTTGGAGAACCACGGCAGGAGGGAAGAAAAGAGAGGGAGGGGGGAGGGAGAAACCCCCATAAAAATAAATAACTCGCGAGCGAGTGGAAGTATAAAGGTGATACGCGCCTGCTGCTTTTCCCTCTTTCGCTTACTTCACTTCTTCCTCGTGTCTCGTCACCGGCCTAAAATACTCGTAGTACGAAAGTCGAGCAACACGCTATATCATATCATCACTTGTCAAATTCTTATTTGCGTAGAGCTACACGATAAAGCTAATAATTATTATAGACGTGTTAAACTATGAAAATTACTAATATGAAACATTGCAGCCTCACGTTACTCCAACTTATAAATTTTTTATATATTTATTATACAAAGTATTCGGAAATTAACTATACATCTATTTTAAATATTAAAAAAGATATTTCTCAAACATTATTAGCAAATTAATTTTTCTTTATCAGAGGCATATCAGGAGAATTGAAGATTCTCGATAACAAGATTTGCAGATCGAGGAGATCGCTTCCAACATCTTTCGTGAAAAAAGACTAATTTGCTAATAATGTTTAATAAATATTTTTTTTTAAATATTTGAAATAAATATATAGTTACTTATATTTTATAAGAAAAATGCACATTCACATACTCTCTTATCCTCGTGTCCCAAGACCGGATACAATATCTAAGATCTATATAAAGAAGTAACGTTGATTAAGTCTGTCGGTTAAGTCTGTTTAGTGCATATATATCATATATACTATTTAGTTTCTACCAACCAACCGACCGACTCGTCGCCGCGAGGAAACTTCTCCTCTGCGTCGCCCCCGCCGGGGCTTTAGTAATGCGATAGCGGCTTTATACGCGCAGCGGATATACATAAAACGGGAGTAACATGAAGCCAACGGGTATACCGTGACTTCTGCCGTTACGCGTCTCTGTGCTCTTATTAAAACGAACCGGCGACGCGTTTTCGCGAAAAATACCATCAAGATCGCCTGGAAATTCGCGGCGGTTTATTTATCCGCGACAGACGAAACAAACCTTATTATAAAAGAAACGAAGTTTCGATTGAAATAGATTTTTATACGACTGCCTTGCGACTAGATTCTACATTTCGACGTAACAAAATGTCAATGACCCTCGAGTCTGTCAATCGTATAAATATATCGCTGCTAATTCATTGCATTCGAGGGTGTTATTAACGCTTGTTTATCGCGATGAGACACGCCTAACCGTTTAATTCCGGTACCACGATGAGGGAGGGGGCGTTTATTCTCCAAGGAAGGGAAAAGAGACGCGACCGTGGAGGAAGGCAAAACGGAAGGAAATCGATAGAACAATTACGAAAGTTCCGCCGCATCGAATCACGGCTTCAAGCCTCGCGCGCGAATTAATCTCGGTTACGTTCTTTTTAATCGCGCCTGGATGAAACGGCTGGATTTTTCAGGGTTTTTTTTCTTTCTTTTTTTTTTTTTACGAAAATTAACCGACACTCGCAAACAGTTTTAGGATGGACAACACGCGCGCGCGCGCACTTTTAATATTTCATAACGTTTTACGATGATAATGGAACGGTTTTGCCTTCGCGGTTCGCTCGTATTTGCATTAATAACGCGGAATTATTCGCTTGGCCGAGGCATTTTAAGGAATTAACAGTCTATTTTGCACTCGCACGTTTTTCAAAATTCACGCGCTTTCATAATTCTCGTCGAATTAACATTACATCGCTATTCACATGCGTTCTCGTGCTTTTATCCCCATAATTCGTACATTATTAGCGAAAAGGGTGGACGCGAATCGGCGAAATTATGCGAGGTCCACATTTGGAATGCTCTTCTGGAATTACGTACGATATGACCTGAACTTTTGGCAATACATCCTCCGTGAGAAAGCGGGTTACTGCGGATCGTCCAAGTAGCAGAAAACACAGTTTTCGAGTATATTGACACGCCGTAAAAGCAAAAAGAGAGATGTTTGCGTCAGATTTAGATACATCAATATCTGCAGTAATATTTTTGCACATTTCATTGACTAACACAACTCGGGATAATCACGAATGTGAACAAACAAAGGATATTTGTTTCAACTCGATATCTATTGTTGTCTATACGCATTTCATTTATTCATATAATTAAATACAATAGATTGGCGTTGTTTTTATATATCCACAAATACGTTTACAAACTCAAAGGATTAATGCATAAAATTCATAAAATCTAAACACCGCATATGTATGGATTATATGTTAGTATCGAATATTGTGTATAAATGAAAATGTTATGCAAGTGAAAAATACTTATTTTACGAAAGTTATTCAATTTTTTAAGTATACTTACAAATCTAGCACTTGAAAACGCATGCAATAAAAAATTTATTTTAGAAAGTTACTCCAAAAAATTTTTGAATTATTTTCTTTCTCTAGAATTTTGAGTAAAAATATCTAAAAGAACAGGGAATTTCCAGAGAATTTTTCTACAAGAGATTTGAATAGATACACACATACATACCCTATTTATACGAAAAATATATAAAAATTATCGCGCGCACGGTTATACATTTACACGTTAACGACGTCTACATCTCGACGTACTTTCGCCGATTCCATCTTGCCGGTCGTTTCCAAGTCGAGACAATGATCGTTAAGGAGAACAATAAAGGGAAAGGCGGGGACCGTCGTGGCGGGGATTCGATGGAACAATTACAAAAGTTTCGTTTACTCGGGGTGCCCTATAGAGAGCCGCGCCCCAAAGAGCGTTGCGCGATAGTAGTCAAGTAGGTCGATGGTGATAAATTCGATCTGTCGTCCGTATATATATATACGGAAGCCAGGGCCACCGAAATTCCGTCGGTTATCTGGCCGCTGCCGGATAATCTCGCCGCGCATAAATCGCGTCTGCCCATTCTCGCTTAATGGCTGCTGTGCATCGCGCAAGCACACCCTAGGAAACAAATTAAGTTGTTGCGCGCGTCCATCTTCTTCCCTTTTCGTCATCTCGCTCTTCTTCTGCGTCACCCTGTGACGCATTCGCGAGAAACGAACCGGAACAGGCTCGTCAGCGCGACACGTGAGCCCCTTACTATCCAAATAGTGCAACTCGGCAATCTTGGGGAGAGAAGCGCGTTTCGGAGAATATTTCTACGATGGGCAAATGTATGTGTGTCTTTTATTTTATATTTATTTTTTTAAAACATTTTTAGCACTCTGAATGTACTGAAAAAAAAATAACAGCGTTGAACACAATTTTCGAATCGATTTTTCCCCGATAAACATTTCCAGGTAATTTTAATTTAATGAGAAAATATTTTATACCGAAAATAATTCTCGCAAATTAAGCTCATGAGAGATATAAATGATATTGACAAAGTTTCTTTACTTGTTTATTTTTCGTTATTCTCAGCTCGATGTAATTCAGTGAGAAATTAATTTCGGGCTCACTATTCTTATACAAAGACAGAGACAGAGATTCTCCGTGAGTCCATACTTAAAATCTTAACTTTGCAGTAAAAGATTGGCCCGCGCCACTAATCGGTTTACATAATTTGCGCTTTTCTTGTCGAGGTACTCCGGGACGACGTTGTCGCGGCAAGATTCTGAACGGCAAATCGATACTCGACCCACCGTTCGCTATTTAAAGTTTTCTCTCGTCAAGAATCTTCGGCGGCGACACGCTTTAGAAAAATCCGAGCACGTTAAGCACGTAAAACGACGAGCCACGGCGACAGAAGCCATATTTTATAGTTAGTAAATTCTATGGTAATGACGTCGCTGTACCGGGCACGGGAGCTTGAAATTTATTCATACTAAGTAGATAACAGGATTTTGCGGTACTCTGTACTGGTAAGAAGATAGCGACAAGCGTCGCGAAACACTTTGGCAGGTTCATAGCCATTGAATCGCCACTCAATATTGCGTTTTTAATAAGTAGAATCCTGATAAATCCGATTCTCCTCACAATTTGTCGTAAGTTGGTCTTCAAAAGGAATCCGATATCGTTACACTTGAAATTTATCTTTTGCGAAATAAATTTTTTTCTTTCAAAATTTATTCATCGGATATATTCTCTTATTGATTTCGTTATTTGACTTGATTACTAAAATAGCTGAATGTATAGTTACGTAAATATTTGTAAAGTATTTTTCATAGAGAAAATTTATGGAATTTAATTATGTAAGTTTCAACAAACTTTGACAGAATCCTTCTTTAAAATGTATATGTTGTGCAAGCACGCTTAAAGGTAATATTTATAATCTCATATATAATTCTCTGCAATAAGATAAAAAAAAATTCAATATTTAGATATTATTATTTTTTCACAATATTATTATTTCATTATTATTTTCTTACAAAACAATTTCTAAAGAGTAGAGCACATCTTTTGAGCTTAGGAAGATTGTAAAGAACGCAATCTTTGTCTAGCTAACTTTCGCCAGAGAATGTAGTTCCTTCAGGAAGCAGCCGATATCTCCCTCGCTGCTTAACGGATTTTCTTGGAAGCGCGGGGACACTTATCCGCGATACTTCCTACCTCGATATACGACTTCGATCGCGGCCATAAGTTTCCCTTAGCTCCAGGTGTACTCGAACTGCTTTCCGCATCCGTTGCTGTAATTTGTGAAATAAATGTACGAGCTTGAGTTTCTCTCTTCTCTCCTGAACCGGCGCCTTGTGCTTTCGAGCTTTCCGACTTCCACGCACGATTTAAGTCCGATTCGATTTAATGCCCCCTCCGAGTATACACGGTGCTCGCGAAGCGAACATGTGATCAGCGGCGTAAGGCCTATACGCGGTTGAAATTTATTGGAACTTAAACTTTTGATATTTGCATTTTTCGCCTTTTATTCGTTTACATTTTTCACGCGTGAAGCAAATGACTCGGTTAGAACAGTCGCTAATTTTCAATTACTTTTCTTTCTGATATTCGCGATTCAGATAGAGTTCTGAACTCACATCGTACTTATTCTAAGATGAAAAAGATACGAAACGAAAGAAACTTGTGTTACGCCACTGGCCGGGATCTTAAGTGTTAACCCATTGGCGTTCGAATTTAGCGATTCGCGAAACTAATCGCGCGAATATATTTTTGCCTTTTCGATATCCTAGCTGGATGCGGAGATGTTGGTTCCTTTCGCGGTAAAATCCACGGAGGAGACGAGCCGGAAACGCTTCGCGGGTGCCGGTTATCTTATCGCCGAGCGTTCCACAGCGCGCGTCTTTCATAAAGGGCAAACATCACGAGGTAGCACCTGCGTAGTTTCGTAACCAGTTGATGCCGCGAGGCAAACACCTTCCACTATAGCTTTATGACTTAATTACACAGAGATAAACTTATGCGTCTCTACTAAATACGAGCTAATACTTACGCGCGGCACCATTCATTATCAGCAGAGATTGCACGGTCGCTCGATAACGCCATTGTGCTTAATTCCGAGCTTCAATTTTTTTTTCAGAGAATTGCTCGTTAGACGAGTTCATTAATGCTGTTTTGACAGATGTCACTTGTGTTTATTTCGAATTTCTGGAAATTTTCGAGTGTTAATAATAAAGCAGAAATTATGCGAATGTTGAGAGTAGCAGATATCTGTATTGACAGACGAAACATTGCTTACAACAGTAAACCGTACAACGGAATATATGGTATCTTAATTAGTGTAATTAGTATAATTAGTAATAACTAGATTGTCTAATGTGGTTTTGATGCTATCGTACTTGTTAGTCAACTTCTCTGCCATTATTAAATATAATTTTTATTAATTTATATATACAACGTCATTTGTGTTACGCGTAAAATTAGACAATCTATGAAATTTGTCGAAGATGTCTGGCTTATTAAATCTGATCAATCAATGTCAGTATGTGCTCAATTTTCTTATTAAGAACGACGTGATATTTGCTCAGTGAAACATCTCTTGATTGTGCGAGACCTCTTAAACGGATCGCTGTCGTCGTAAACGCTTGCCCGAGGCGAACACCTGTTTGATCGACGGGAACAAGGCGTCGCGACGTCGAAGTAAACGAGAGCTCTCGATCAGGCCCTCCTTGCTCGATAAGGTGTACAAAGTTAGCCCAGGCTCAGCTGGCTTAACGTTCCATTAGCGGGCTCGAACCCGGCGAACCGCGCACGTTAAACCTTGGATTAGACGTCCAAACCTGCTGTTCTCCTTATTTTCTCTCTCTCTCTCTCTCTCTCTCTCTCTCTCTCTCCATCTCTCTCCATATGTTTTCTCTGATATGTATATAGACACGTAGATGTATTGAGAGAAATACGTGCCCGTATTTCAGATGTCTCGGTTACGAGGCTATGCATCGCTTTAAAATATGTCGATTCACTTGATTCGTGAGAGAAAAAGAATCGCGGCGGATTTTCCTCTCTCAGTATCGGAGAAAAATTGTCGTTTCTCGTAGTTCCGTTGCATTCATAGCAGTCATAAAACGTGCTTTTATCGCTTATCGTTGTAAATATACTTGGACAGCATCGTGCATAATTTAATATACAACATCGATTTGTTTTATTTCCAATCGTTTTAGAATATTTCGCGCGAAATTAATTCTTTGCCAAAAAAATGTTTTATATTTTCGCCGCTTATTTATATTTGCGTTGAATAATTGAACAGTTAAAAGTCGATTTTTTATTTTTTTGGATGAAAGCATCAACGAAATATCTCTCCAAAGTATGATAAATACCGAACTGCTACAAAATAAATGTAAATCTTATTTCTCCTTTATAATCATTTTAATGTCGTGCCTTAGCTGTCAACGTATAAATTTGTTATCAATTATCAATATACACAAATTATGTGTTTTGTAATTTCATCGATCAATGTCTATTTAAATGAGAGCTGAGCATAACGACTTGACAGCATTACGGAAACATTTAGAAACACAAAGAGAGGAGCAACTTTTTCATCTGTTTCAAGTACTACGAAAGGGAGGACTTTTACTTATTCATTCCATCAAATTAGGAGCAGGGTAATAGCTGAAGCTCGCCGAAGGATACAGAACTTTCCTTTGGCATCCGAAGCCTAACGAGGTCCCGCATACCGGGCGGTTGATTAAAACGGCATTAGTCGGACTGTCCCGGGGACCGATCGATCCTAGATATAGGTAGGCCAATCACCTAATTAAGGCACCCATCCCTTCCTGCCACGTTTCCTCTACAGGGTGATCTAATTATTGTTTCATGAGCGCTTCTCGCGGAGAACAATTCTTAAAGTCGTCGCCTTTGTGTCTTTCCCCTTCGTCAAAACAATTGCGAGATTACAAGGGACTTTAAATTAGACTAACAATAGAAAAAGCATAAGTTTAGATATTTTAAGATCCACCATTAATTACATTCGTAATGCAAATTAAATATATAAAAAAATCAATATATGTATATATACATACTTTTTTAAAACTTGATTATGAATTTATAAGTATCTTTATGAATGATTTGAAATACATAGAATGTCTTTCGGAATTTTTAATTTTAATTTTAAGAGAGATTAACGTCGAAGTCTTTTTTAAAAATTTGAAAAGAAAGTTTTTTATTCTTTGCAACACATTTTGACGTTCAAATATCATTGTGCTTTATACACAAAAAATATCATTCAGTGACGACACCTATGACGAACGTGTATATTTGTGCAAGAAATTTCTGCGAATATATTTAGAAAAATGTGGACGTGTCAAAAGAAGAATACGCGTAAAACCCTACAAGTGATTAATAAAGTGCCGTCGACAAGGTGTCGATCCTGCTTCATACGATGTTAAAGCCTCTCGGGACAAGTATTATTCTCGCAAAAACCGAACACACGTTACCTTTTATCCCTAATTACGTGATTAATCAACGTGGTGATGAATAGCATTCGGCGATATTGACATAACATACTTTGCTTATTACGTTTTGTTGTGCGCATTTTTAATTAAAAAAAGTTCTTTTTACAAAAAAAGAAATTTATGTTATACATGTAATATAATATTTTCTTTTATATCTCTTAATCCATGAATTTCAAATGTATATCGAGTAATCTTATTTTCCTGTTGGATATCTTTTTGAATCTTTTAGGATTGTTTAAAATTGCAAAGGAATATGTAAACTACAGAATTTTAAAAAGTTGATTTTTATTCCAAGAAAAATTTAGCGACAAGTTTGGCATTAAAAAACAAGGCGAAACTTTTTGAAATATTCTCCGTTAAACAAAAAAAACAACGTCATTCGCAAGATTTGCGACATTAAAATGTTTAAAATAAAAATGCCTCACTATAAAAAAGGCGCACGCATTTCATACGAGAAATCTTGCCTCACCTGATAAGGACTATTAGGAAATAGATCTCCCTCGATGTTTGCAAATACCGCATATCGGGTTAAAGCTCATGCCGGCAGGCAATGCAATAGGATGCGTCCGGAATAATGCAATCACCGTCAGTGGGAATTCCGAGTATCGGCACCGCGACGTACGTTCTGTTTGACGAAATTCAAGACATTCCAGGGCAACAATGCTATCCGTTGTTTCTGATATCTCCTGTTACAGGGCGAAGCCGCCTAACAAACCATGAGCGACATGGTACGCTCGAGTAGGAATTAATTGGACCTTTGAGTGCGATACAAAGCGAAGCGATGGAGAGAAAATTTCAAAGAAGAAAATTCAAAATCTTTTGAGAGGGAATTACTCGTACACTGTTTCGCTGATTGTGTGTGTGTGTAACGTCACATGGCGTTACTGTGTGTTACTGTACATATGGATATTACTTATTGAATGTTGCTTCCTAATGTCGAAAGTGCACAACAAACTTTGAAGTTATTCGCTGCGAAACTTTAAAACGATAAGTTAAAATTTTACATCTTTAAATTCATGATTTAACAATTTTTCACTGGTGCGGAAGAGCAGTTTTATACAGGCCACAGCCGGTATACACGCACACATTAGCGTTTAACTTTTTGATACATTTTCTAGTTCGAAGTAACGCTGTCTAATTTTTCTCATTTTATCTTAAGAAATTGATATACTATGCTATTCTGATTTTATTTACAAAACTAATACTTTTTTCCCTCTTATCCCGTTACACACAGTTCAACGACTAATTTATCTTACAAGTAATTCAACTTAGAACGTGTTGCTAAAATCGATGCCTCAGCGTATTCGCTCATTTAAAATTTATAAAATCGAGTTTATGCGCTACTTTCGAAGCTGATGTGTATTATTTAAGTCCACTTTGGATGATCTATATATTTTACGATAAAATTCAAGATGTAAATCTTTTTATAATTTTATGTGCCCTGCATATCCTAATATATAATGTGTATATCTTCTAATATGTATTTTATACATGTGTATATATTTTAATTTTCAAAATATGTTTCCTATATTATACGCCAATATAAAATTATAGATAGAACTCCATCTCAAATTGTAGATTGTCTAATAACTTTATTTGGGCGAATTTTAGAAAAAGTAAAGAAAAACTAGAGTAGAGTTATCCGAGAGTTAAATGCCGCGCGTACGTTATAAAGAGGGAAAATGCCATTGCCTATAAACGCGTGTAAAATTAACGAGGAAATGAAGCGCGAGCGACCAGGTTACTCTTCGTTACTCTCCGGACACCAGCGGTTTTGTGAGTGATTTTATGGCCGCGTCCCGGCTTACTTTACGACCTGACCCCTGATCCTGAAACATGTCGAATTACAGCCTCTCTCTCTCTCTCTTTTCCTCTCTCGCTATAGCCGTCACGAGAACATTTCGGAAAAGAGACGAAAATTGAGGAGCTCTATCGATTTCTTCTTTTGACACGGCCCCATAAAAGCCACGAGAAGGTTGAAATACACGTTTGACGATGCAAACTGGAACCTTTGAGGTTTCGTTTCGATACCGAGCACTGCTGCTTTGCAGGTCCAGCTGGGTTGAGAAGTTATTCAAATCCGATTATCGAACGCTCACAAGGACTTGGATATTGTACAGCAAGTGCAAGACGCTTTGAGTAGAGCGATCTTTTTTGTATGCCTTTTTTTTAGTATATATGAAGAAAAATCAGAAAATGTGTCGAAAAGAGAATTTTTTATATCGGCGTATCATTTTTTTTTATATTAATCTAATCATTAGATTAGATTAATAATTTGTGCTTCCTTTTACAAACTATTTATCGCAAAAGGTTTTGAAACTTTTATATGCTTTACATTATTTAGAATATCTTCATATTCAAAATCTGAATAAATATTAAAACGGTCTTTGAATTTATTCAAAATCTATCTTTCATATAGCCATCGAAGATATTTTATCGATTGTATATTACACTATTTCAATAGCAATAACATTGCAGTATCTAAATTTTTCTACCTATCTCAAAAATTTCTCCTTAATCTCTCTTTCGCTCTTTTATTCGTGTCACGCATTCTCGCTTGCGACCATGGATAGAGATCCATCTTTCATAACGGTGCAAAATATACGGGGACGATATATAAATATATATATATATATATATATATATATATATATATATATATATATTTTATATTATAAATATGATACAATGTTAAACCGTTTAGACGATTCCGTGCTTTTCGGATTGAAAAGTGAATTAAAAAGGAAAGAGTATTTTGAAAATTTAAACATGCGCATAGATCGGAAATATATATATATATATATTTGATCTATACGCTTCGTACATACCACGATTTCGAAAAGAATAACTATGCAGTAGAGAGCGAGCAGCGTCGCGTTGGGAAATAATTTTGTATAGAAATTGGGAAATTCGTCGGGGAGGCGAATCGATACGTGTCCCTGCAAATACGGGGGTGGGGAAGGGGGGTAGGTAGATATCGCGAAACGAGTCGACGGGGGCTCGAATTAGGGTAGCGCGACGTGGATTGATTTTGAATGAGGCGAGACAGGCGTCCCGCGTAATCCGACGACGACAGGTTACTTAGCGAGCGGCCGCGTAGACAGGATATGTAGGCGCAACAATTTAATTACCGGTGGATATATATGTCATGCCAGACACGTTTCTCATAACGGTTTCTCCCTCGGCAACCGGCTGATTACCGGCGCGCCCGCTAACTTTGCGTTCTCGAACTTGAAGTGCGTCGTCGGCGCACTTGGATGAGTCTCGCCGCATGGCGAATGTATAACTTTGCATTTAAATTTGTTATAATTTTCCGCGGGCAAAATGAACGTGTCTTTTCGAAGCGAACGAAAGTCGAACCATCGCGTAAACTTCGGCTCAACCACGAAAGGTGTGTATATTATTTATTGACGTGTAATTAACGACGAATATATAATGTATATGTAAAGCGCCTCGAACTTCCCTTTCATCTATGTATCTTTGAGCAAAATGCGCGGGATGGATTTTTACTAGATTATTAATTCCAAATTCCTTAACAAATATATGAGAAAATACTCTACAAATTTTTATGTATTTAATTATACATATAATTGATAATTGTAATAATATTAATAATTCTAATAATAAAACAAGATAAGATTAACTAAAAAAAAGTACACGTGAGAATTTTACATTAGCAGGTAAAAGCTAGGAGGAAGAGTAAAAGCACTCTCTCTCTCTCTCTCTCTCTCTCTGCAAATGTCAAAATTGTGAAAACGACTCGACTAAAAATAAATAAAGCTGCCACGATCGAATATAACATCCCTCTTCTCGCTTTTCCCGGCAATATAGCTTACGCATATCGTAACGAGAAACATCTTATTATTTTTGCATTTATCTGGCGTGCATCTGAGCTTTTCGAATATTCAGCTTGTGCTGTAACCGAAATGAACGGCACACAGGACGTTCCAGATATGATTTCTGTGCACATATCCGTGCGACATTTGCATTTTTTAAAGAGACGAACTCGCTTGTGTAGTGCGTCTAGTCTATCAAAGTTGGACTTGGTATCGTTCTCTCATGAGAATCCTGTGTCGAAATCGAGAAAGTTTGATTGAATTTCTCGCGGACAAAATACATCGACGGAGAAAAATTATAGCTGGCTAGATCTTTAAATCGCAAAAGTAGGCCATATTTTTTAAGAGATCTGGGGTAAATATTACTGCTCCCATGGCAAGAATAATATTCTTCTTCCTTCAAAAAATACTACAATTATTCCATCAAATTAAAGTAAATAAAAGTAAATCAATGAGAAGTTTGAATTTACACGAGTGCTTTTCTAAATATGAACTTAAATTATATCCAAGCAAAACTGACCGAAGAAATTTATTCCTTCCTTTTTCCAATCTTGTAAAGGAGCTGGCCGATGAAAACGAGTTTTTAAATTAAATTAGTTTGCAACAAGATTCATTTGCCTATGAATATAAACGTGAGTTTAATTTTAAAGTATAGCGGAACATTTTGGGAATATCAAATGAGACGCTGAGGAAAAGAGAGTAGGCGATTTTTATTCGAGCACGGTTGTGACGGCGATACGGTACTCATGCCTAACTGAAGGAGATGAGAATGTGTCCCGATACGGGATAAAAGAAGCTTTCGTTCGGCGACGCGGTATTGATCCCTCTTGCGATGGGACCGCGAGCGCCGTCGTTCCGCGGAAAAATTCCTGGAGGAAAACACTGTAAGTGGCAATCGCGAGGAGCGGATCGTTAAGCTTTCTTCTTTCCCGTCAGCAGTCACGTCGAAAAAAACTTTATCCTACGTCAGTGGATAGAGTCATTTATCATTATCTGCAGATCGCTTTTTAAATGTTATAGATTGATTGTTTTATCAATTTTTATATCTCTGCAAAAGTTTCTTATTCAAATTTTATTTATATCGAAGCTTAATTATACCATTGATATATCGATTCTCTAATAAACGATTGCAATAATGAATTTCACATCTCGTTGATTAATTTCGTTTGTATCGAAATCCTGGCGCCAGTGGTTATATAGGATACACTCTTTGGTTTGAGGTTTGCGTCAAAGAAGAAAAAAGTCCGACCCCCGGCGGGAGAAAATTCAATGTTCGATATTACTGGATACATGCGAACACCGGCTTAAAATCTAATCCTCAAACGCAGGCCGGACCCTCCTGGGCAAAATTCAATCGAATCATCTCGCTCATAACGCTCATCCAGAGCGCAACGTTTCGCTATGTATTTTCGCGAGTATAAAACTCGCAACACACGGGATATAGTAAATTTCAGTATATAAGTAAACAAAATAAAAAATGGAATATGGTAATAAAAATGAAAATTCTTTTATCAGTCTTTTGCAAGCCGTATCGAAATTTTGTTCTTATTTTCAATTTTATTTTTATGGATTCTAAAAGATTTCGATAGGTATAATCTATATAAAAATTCTACTATATATTTCACAAACAGGCAGTAAACTAACGGTTTTCCACTTAAAGATTTAAAAGAGGAGCTTTTCCTCTCGATGAAGCTATCGATTGAATAATTCTAAAAAGGAGTGATCTGATTGTGTGCTTAAGCTTAAAGTATCAAAGTAGATATTTGATTGAAAATTGAGATTGAAAATATAGGAGAAAAATTTCGAGTCGAGAAGCTTGTTGAAAAAAAATTGGTAAAAAAGTAACTTTTATAAGCTTTACACCCACCTCTGGTTTGTTCGAATAAAATTTAAATTTCACGGCTATACCAGGAAGCAAAACACCTCCCGTGTGCCACCGGCTTAAGCTCGTTCTCTCGCGGAGGAGAGTAAAGGGCGAGCTTCCTACCGCGCAAAAAGAACAACCCTCTCGATACCGTCAGATCAGAGAAAATCCCGGTGCGCCCGACGTTCTATACGTGATCTGCATCGTATATATCCTGGTCCTAATCGATAAAATCTCGCGCTATTTGCCGTCTCGATCGCGCCAGATTGAGATCGATAATCTTCTCTTCAATGGAACGTACACCGTCGACTTTTCAAAAAGTTCTTTGCATTTCCCGAGGTTTCTCTCTTCGGGGATAGAGAAAGAGAAAAACATTGACGGCTAATAACGGGTCTCGATATGAAACTCTCGTCCGCATTGCTCTTGTGTAATTTGCGAAACTCTTGTTTTCGGTTTGTGATTCCCTGCATTGCGGCATGTTTGCGTCTTGTTACGCGACGTCGCTTTGGCATAAACTAATGAGCCTTTTCTTATAAAGCGAGCTGCGCACTTTCAACGGAAAAGTCGTACTCTTTGGGATGCGCGAGATTACAAGAAAGCCGCCGTATGTACTTAATCCTCTTCGCGTTTACGGCTTACAAAGAAAATTGTATCTATGAATAAAAGAAAAATACGATTGACGTCTCTATAATAATAGGCCGGAAAAGCGGAATCGATAGACAGAAATATTTGCGATTTTAATGTCTCCATATATTTTCAGAAATTTAATTATTAAACCTTTTCTTTTTTTTAGGAAAAAAAACCACTCATTTTTAAAGATAAATTAACCGCGAATTCGTAAAAATTGCCATTAAAATAAATATCATGCGCCGGGAAATTCTGCGTATAAATTATAATCAGAAACTAACTAGACTATTTTCGTGTTTCTCATTTAGAATGAAAATTCGCAGCTGCAAAGAGCCGCGGTTTAACGAAATCTCACATCTCATGTATCTCCATTAGGAGCCCAATTTACCAGTTTCGCACGAAAATCCCCTTTCTCCCCTTGGCTTATTACTCGCAGCATCCTTCCACCGTGCTTCCTTCGGTATTGTCGCATCGACGATCCCAATTTTCGGACGATCCTGGCACGAAGCAGGAAATCGCTGTGCATGGCACACGGTGACGCGCTTTGCCGCGTCTTCCTCGACTATGACCGAGGGAGAGACAGGGTTGACGGGGGTGGAGAGGAACTGCTTACCAGCCGCGACCTTTCTACGGTCGCGGGAAAGAGGGTGCCCTCCCGATACGGAGAGGAGATCAGAGGGAAGCCCGGCCGGTCCCGTAATCTTGTATCGCATCTTTCTCTCCTTCGCGCGGCCGTCGTGTGTTCCCTCCGTCGTTCTCTTCGTCTTTCCAAAATCGATTTCGGTCGGTGCGGGGCCGCGCCCAGTGAGCTCGACACGGCGAGAGTACGACTTTGAGCGAGAGGGTAGGAACGGAGGCTGGCGAGGGAGAGAATGACGGGATAAAAGGGGCGGAAGGAAGGAAGAGAGAGAGAGAGAGAGAGAGAGAGAGAGAGAAAGCTAGCCTCATTTAACCGAGAAGGATCCTGCCACGTCGTGCGTGCGATATACCCACCCTTCGTCTCCTTGTCCTTTTCATGCGGTGGTTCCGCAACCCGCCCAATGCCGCAAACCGCTCCAAGTTTCACCTCTTCGAGCTCCTCGGGGATGCTATAGGCTTCGCCTAGGAACGCTTAAGACCACCCGGACTCGGATGAAAGTTACTTCGGACGGCGAAAATCGTTTCGCGTTCTTCCACGTTCTATTTCCCGACAGTTCGTAGATTTAGGAAATTCCCGGAAGAACGGTAGAGGATGAAAACACGAACATTTTGCGAAATTTATATTATGCTATGCTTGCGAAAGGCGTATTCTACTTATCTCGGAAATTTAATCCTTGCGAAATTATAATACAAATCGAGATCGAATTATGAAATTATTTTATAACAAGACAAAACTATAAAAAGTCATAAAAAAATTAATGTGTAGCTAGATATTTTCTGAGAAGCAGCTATTTTAAAAATTTATCGAAACACCTTTGAAGATGTCCATACAAAATATCTCTTACATAATCTCTCGCTCTTTTGCTTCCATTTTCAGCAACGGATCCACGCGACAGGGCAGGGAAAAAAAAATGAAAAAAAATGTACGAAACTAAAGCGAGCGTTCATCTCGCGATGCGATGTACATACGTCGCTTTCGGGACACGCACGCATCGGCACGCACCGTGCAGGACCGTGCGCAAGTCGGTCGTTGTGCCTCCTGGCAGGCAGCTCCACCCTATCTACCTTACGTGTCCCTGCACACGTAACGGGGCACTTTTGCACACCCACCGACCGCGCGTATGCACGTTCGGGCGCACACGACTCTACCCACCCTCTAACCACCCTATAGTCGCATTTTCTCGAGCCAATGGCTGTGAAATCGAGCGTTTTCCCCGCTTCTTTCTCTTTCGTCGCGCTCGCCTTTCGTCCTTCCGTCTCCTCTTCCGCGGAATTGCGGACGCACTCGAACCACACCGTGTTCCACCCCAAAGCCGCTTGTGGAATTTCGTTCGGGCATGTCGATCGACACGGAGCTCGAGCGAGGAACATCAATTCCGAGTTGCTGCAAACTGCATTTGTCTTGCATCGGCGGCCGACCTCCTTTTTGCCTGTCGCGAGAGAAGGATCAGATTTCTCTCTGTTTAACCATAAATAACATTTAAGATTAAAGGAATTGAACACGTCGTATCTTCGTGTCGATTTCTATCGGTTGTGTTTTTCTCGTCTGGAAAAAATGTAGTTTATTCTACTGTGTCTCTTTAGTTATTTAGTAGTCATAAAATATGAACATCTACGGCAGTTTCACATCGTGAAAGATTGTCTTGATCCTTTCCAACTGTGATAAAGTTAAAAGAGATTTAGAAGCTGATTAACCTCGTATTTTTTACATTTATATATAACTTTATGTATAAAATCCTCATTACAATTTTAATTACGTCAATATAAAATGATGAAAAAATGTCATTATTTTATATTGATGTAATTAAAACTGTAATGAAAATTTTACACAAAAAGTTTAATGTGAAAAAAGCGCTTTTTTTGTCCGGAAAACGTAATTTATTTTATCACATGTTTAATTATTTAATAGTCGGAAGAAGATTAAAATCTTTTATTTACGTTTCGTAAAAAAAATATGCAGGAACGAGCTTCGTTCGAATTGTTCTTGTATTGTTATAAAATAGTAATTTTCTGAACACCAGGGAAATACTAGCAATAACTTTCTCTGTGTAGAATTACATTTATCGGTGTAACGTATCTCGCTTTACAATGCACTTGTCCTGTAGTACATCCTTTAACTTTCCGAGAACTCTGACCAATAATCAGAATTCGCCGACAATTGTCATCGACCTGCACAAATAACTCCCGCGGGTACGAAATCTCGTTGACCCTGTTTGCTCGACAGCGTTCTTGAAAAAAAAAGGGATGAAAAATCCTCTGAATCCAGATTCGTTGCTCTTAATCTTCTTTCGAGTAACCCGGTGATTTCTATATCCAGAAAATATCGCGGCTCCTTTTTACGACCGGCATAACTCGGCGGCTAAAGTTTAATTAAGTAATGCACTTCCGGCGTTACACTCGCGATGTTGGAAATTTTTCTTTGCGAGAGAAGACCAAGTGCCGCCATCGGCAATAACTTGTCGACAAAGAAGCCCCGCTGGACCCGATTCTTTTCAATGACAAGTCGGGGAGAAAGCTGAAAAATGCGGAAATTCACGAATATCTCCCTCTTGAAAATTCGCAGTTATGGGAGACATCCACGGCCGCTGTTACTTTATTCTTCACCAAGTTGAATCCTTTCATTGCACGATTATTATTATTATTATTTTTTTTTTTTTTTTTTCTATTAGGGGTATATGATATACATACTTTAAATAAACTTATTATTATATTAAAAAATATCGATTATTTCTGCGCCTTCTTCTTTCCTTTTCCCACTCGCATGCCTCGCATTATCTCTCT
>NW_021849218.1:1120270-1154001 GCF_003651465.1 Formica exsecta
TATTATTTTTTTTTTTTTTTTTTGCGAATAGGAGAATATTTGGTCAGATTTTATTGCGCGCGTAATACAGACATAAAGGAAAGAAAATTGAGAAAATTGAAAATTTTTCAAATGTCTCGTGAGTTTGCATCATCCCATGGAATATACAGATTTATTGAATTGGAGACACGGAATATCTTGGTATCTCGAATATGTCACGCGTATTTTATTTCACAGTCTTAAATATTCAAGAGCAACGAACAATCGCTCCAATGTCAGATATATTCTTATAAAGAATGTATGATAAATAAACGATGAATGAGAAAAAATTAGAATTGAAATATGTCGAGGAATGTTCAAACAGATTAAAAATTGGATGCTTAAAATTAAAAAAGATTTAAATCAAATTATTTAAAAACCAAGATTAGACTGATAAAGCAAATGTTTTTTTCACATTCGATGTCAATAGAAATTTAATTCAGATTTCATCAGAGACATTTGAACTTTGAAAATTGAAACGTTGAACGTTGAAAAGTGATAAATAATTAGCTTGCGAAATTACCGCCGATAGGAGATCTATTCGGGTGCATCTGGAATCGTTTCGAGATAGACAATTTGATTCCCTCTACGTGTCGTTTCTCGGGTTGAAAATCCGATGGGCGCGAACTCGAGAAATGGGAGCATCGGGGTACTGAAAGTACGGCGCTCGCTATATCCGGGGTTATATTTTCAAGCTTGCGGCAGATCTCTCGCCGATTTCGCAATATATACAGCTGCTGGGAGTTTTCCCCACGGTGAGATATAGCGCCCCGCGAAATTGCTCGCGAGCGACTCGATGACGTATTGCGCGACGACGAACACGCCGGGAAAGTTGTGATGCAATATGAGACTGCGAAAGCACTACGGTATGCGAATTTGACGATACACGGGATAACTAGTTGCTATCCGAAATCCGTCTCGTCCTTTCGTCGCTTAATCGTTTTCAGAATTAAGGGTGTATCGAGATACAGTGACCGGCGTATTTGATTACTTGAGTTCAAAGACATTAAAAAAAAAAAAAAAAGACTATTACACTGACAAGCGAATCAAATAAAGGTTTCCAGAATGAAATGCTTTAAATCAAATTAATTTTATTCGGCTTGTTCTCTCGTCATAAAACAAACGAAACGACTCTTTCCATTAAAATCCTTTGTATATTTATCAAAATCTTATTAATGTCAGCAAGACACCGCATTATTACGCACACACGTTTTAAATGAGCCAACAATAACGAGACACAATTACACGAGATTCGCTTTAGGACGCAGTTTGAATCGCTTTTAATGCACGCTAACTAATTGGCCACAGGTGTGCACCTGAGCAAGTCCCCAAAGAGGAGAGAGCTGCACGTTGGAAACACACGCTCGTAAGTGCATAAACCGACCGACGTAGTGTTTACGAAGCGGTGATCATTTTGTATAAACGGCGAGTTGTTCTCGTTGATTTGTGTAACAGCGTCGGGGGTGTTTTTCACCGTCGGCTTTTAAAATTACAAAATAAAGCAGCTGACATCTCGCAGAACGAATAATCGTTTTAATATATATTATAATTAGATCAAAATTAAAAAAAGAACAATATAAATGAATATTAAAAAAAAAAAAATATTTATATTATTTCGCAAGCTTGCAAAAAAAACGCTACGATTATTTACTAATAACCACTTGTTTATCGATTTTATTTACCGCAGTACATGCACACAGAATCCCGAAGTTACGGCGTAAAGTTGCACGCGAGAGGGGGGAGGGGAGGCATCCTATTATAATGCCCGGACCGGCGGCAGTGGTGTTTGCACGTGGTCGTTTCTCGTCTCGCGTGTAATCCGGTCCTTTGTAGGTTGGCCCTGGCGCTCCGCGCGCTTCGTTTGGTTATTAATTATTATTGGAAGGCAAATGTAGCGTGACCGTTGTTGCGCGCGGCAACAACGATCGATAATTCATGCACGATGGGCCTTGGGCGCGTTGTCGGCGCCGAAGAGGATTGATTCGGACAAGAGACTCGTCGGGGACGCCGTGGCTTTGCCTTTATCGTAGGCTCCACACGAACGTGCTCGTCGATTTTCCCCGGAAGCGCTTTCGAACTTTCCCCCTTTCCCTCCCCACCCCTCTTGTATTTATAAACTTTTCGCCGTTAGAGGTACTCGTCGCGGTTAGCCGTCAAGAGAGCGACGCGGAAACTCTCCGGAAGGATATCGACATCGGTTCGCTCGACGTCCGCGGCACGATGAAAACTTGGTAATTTCGAACGTGCTCCAGTTTACTCGCCGACGACTTCCAGCCATGATCTCTCGAGGAACGCGCTTACGCTTCCAGGGACTGTTACGCGCAGCGATGGAAAGCTCTTCAATAGCGGCGTATTAATGGTAGAAATACGTCGCGAAGAACAATTTCGCGATTACTTCCAATTGTTCCGTCTGTCGAACTCGGAAAGGTTTTACGATTTTAGATTATAGGAAAAGAATGTACAACAAACCTTAAAGAAAGAATTTTACAATGTAACATTTTTTTTAAATAATTTAAATAATGTATAGATAAATATACATATCAACTTTTATTTCAATTATATAAGTAATTTATGTAAAATATAAATATAAATTTACTGTTATATAATTTTTTAAAAGTTATATGTTCGTTCTGTCAAAAACAGCTGTTTTTTGTCAAAATATGACGTTTCGCGGATCCACTATTTACAATTTTTCCGCAACTTCCTAGACATGTCTTTCTTCGGATAGAAAATATAATTAAGGATTATTAAAAATTCTCGTACGATATTTCTAGTAAAATATGAAGTGGCTGAAGTTTATCGGGCCGTAAAATGGACTTAATAAAAATCTGCCTTCGTTCGTCGGCGCATTAAAGACGAGGAATATAAGGAATCGCTCGAAGGGCATCTTGCTCGGAGGTCTCCGATAAATTGCAAGTTCGATAGTTCCCGTGGCACATTTTCCTCGAGTTTTCTCTATGCCAGCGCATCCGTAGAATAAAGAGGAACGAAGGCGGGACGACCGACGCGAGTTAAAGTTATCGTTTTCATAACTCTTCGCTCAAAGAGGGTGGATCGGCCGATGAAAATATGCCGCTGTTACGGGAGGATTAGCGGGGATTAACCGAGAGATTTAGAGTTATCTGGGAGGCTGGGGTGCTCGCTAAATGTCTAATCCGGAAATATGATTGTCTTTGCTCGGGATTCCTCCTCTTTCCTCCCATAGGATGTACAGGGAGACGCGAACGACGGAATTCTCGGCAGCAGGCGGCGCATAATCCGCGGCCTGCACTAAATTTCACTTTGCAACGTTATTTCGTATTGCGAAAACAGATTGCGGTATAGTGGCTGTCCTCGCTCTTTTGATCTGGCAGAAAAACGATGGAACGCGCGTCATAACGGCGTTTCCGTTGAGTCAACGTCGTCGGTTTTATACTACTATGACATTGCAGTTCATTTCACGCGTGTATGCATTTTTCGCGGAACTCTCTCGACATTTAAAAAGAGCGTTGAAATAAAACGTCTTAACATGTTTTAATTAATTCCAATGTACAGAATTAAATTGAATATTAATGTGTCCGTGAATTAATATTTTTTGAATGAGTCGTTATTCAATTATTACGATAATTGTACAAATAGGAGAGCAGCTATTACTGCTCTGTTTATTGGTACTTCGGTATGTTGCAGCACTTGCCTCGTTACACGAGAGCATTCGCTTCTCGAAAAGCAAAGCGTGTAGCTGTTTTGCACATTAATGGGAGGATTCTTTGATGTAAAACCTCGCGTACGCACACTTGTCGAACTGACAAAGGTCAAAGGCTAGATGCAGATTATATGCAATTATTGTTAGCGAAATAAAGGAGAGAGAACAGAAAATAAACATATTCGAGAAGAATATAACAAGATGACATTTTAATGGCGTAACTAGATATTTTCATGAGAGTTTTCATGATAGCCAAGACACAATTTTTTTATGAATTTATATTAATATAGATTAATAAAAAGAATATGCATTTTAATATTAAAATCATGCGAGATAATTCTTGAATTATAGAATAATCTAATTAAAAACAAAAAATCGACATAATCCCGTTTTAATTTTTTATTTTCTTATACATATAATTTTGATATAAACAAATATAAAAGACTTAAAATTTAATATCCGCGGAAATATAATAATACCGCAAAAGATGCGAATGCATCTCACAACACGACGAAAATTTAGAAAATTCTAAAATAGCATGAACTAAAACTGGAATTTCGAGAAATTTCCGTTAAGATAATAATGTATCGTACAATGTTATCAAACTCTGATGGCGCAAACGCCGTTAGGATGTAAGAGCTGTGGTTCGTAATATCTGATATCCTAACGTGATATTCTCTCGGTCTCTGTGTGTGCGATCTCGGTATGCGGAAACACAACGAATGATATAATTCCGCTACACCGCTTCACCATTAGTTTACGATCCCCATGGGCGCGCAAAGGGTTGGACGCGATGTTTATGGGGCCCTGTAACAGGGAGCCGCGTAACGTAGCATCCCCTTCAGGACCGCCGGCAGAAAGTTATAATTGCTGTATGTTAACCCGATGACAGGAATGGCGATCAGTTTTTACGCCCGCCACACGTGTTTTTATCAGTCTTCTTCTCCTATGATATAAAATTGTGTAATCAAAGGTCTTTCTCGGATAATATAATTACGATAATAAAAAGAATTAATATTAAATATTAGAACTGACGTTTAAAATAAAAGTTGTTGGGCTACTTTAATTCCATAATATATAGAAAATATGTAGATTACACAAATAAAAACTGTCAATTCCGGAATTTAAAAAAAATGTGATGTAAACGAAAACGATAGTATTTTTTCTCTATATAGGGAGAACTTCTAGGAATTCTCGAATTTAATAAAAAAATATTAATTTTCATTAGCTAAGATTTTCAAAAAACTTTGAAAAAATATAGTTTAAAAATTGTAATTTTATGTTTAAGTAATGCTCGTTTTTAATAAGCCAAAATATATCTTTATAAATTACACAATATCATAGTATTTCGATAATGGCTCGCATATTTTCATAATAATCGTTATTTCGAGCGTCTGGAAAACGCGCGCGGGATTCTCATAAATCATAAATGCCGAGCCCACCGCAGGCCTTAATGAGTCGCCGTATCGACGCGGTTTTCCTCCTGCTGTACCTCCAGGTTTCCTCGGAGAGGGCTTTCCCAACTACTCCCCGAAGACTATAGATTATTGCAACTTTTGACGCGCAAGGGATAGAATTAAAAACTTCTCCTGCCAGGAGTTACCTGTGGCTGACGGATAAGGATTTAATTGGCTCTGTATGTGGAAAGTTTTAATGAATATACGCAATGTGTCGGTACATTAGCGTTTTATTGGCTACTGCTCTTGTTGTCATCGTTACTCGTCCTTTCGGAATAATATTCCTGCAACCGGCGCAACCACGCTGTCCAGTATTGCTGCAGCGTATTGTCGCACACCTCGTATACTGTAGCGGGTGCGCCGCACGTGTAAGCAATCACGAGCAACCCGTGTTTTATCTGAAGAACCAAGAGTAGATATGATCAGTGTGATTATTACGACGCGAGAATTAATTGCAATGCTGCAATATTTCTCGGCGATAAATCCGATAATTGTTTTAAAAGATAGCTGTTTCATCGATTATATTTGTAGAAAATAGCAACGATTTTACGAGGTGTCTGATAAATTATAGCAAAAATAATGATATTGATCCGAAAGTAGCGAATTAATTTTCACAGCAATATTTCGAAATTTTATCTGTCTCTTTTTCATCATGGCGAGATATTTACCACAAAGGGATATAAATTAGAAGCATTGATAGCTCCAATATACGCAGCAATTTGTACAGGCGCGTCGTATGTTGCTTTCAAGTTCAATTTCTTCCTATCTGATTTCTTCCAATCAATTACGTAATTTTCGCCCCTGCGAAAAAGTTTAATAAAGAGTTGTTAAATATAGATGACGGGACAATTTTGAATCTTATCACTCGGAAAATTTGTAATTAATAGTCGATATATATAATTCAAAATTGTTCTGCATGTATATATATATTCTGCAAAATATACGCAACGAGAAATATTAATTCTACGTCCACAAAAAAATATGAATTAATTTAGGAGATGAAGAAAGTTGTAGATGAATAAAAAAAATATAAAATATATTTGTTTTTTGTCCTTTTTCAAATAAATATATATTATTTATATATATAAATATATATAAATATATATTATAGGAAAATATTTTCTTCTCATCTAAAATTTTTACTATTTATATGGACTCGAAAAAAGAAATCTGTAATCATTTTTGAAAATTCATTTTAAAAAATTTAAAATTGTATTAGAGAACAAGCAGCGTTCTCTGTTGTGCCTGTTTTTGAAATAGAATTTCCTTGCGATGGCAAAGAAAAGCGTCTGCTTTACCTATAGGAGGCTACACAGTCGATTACGCCTTTGTAACGTAATTTGTTGTGAGCCACGTGTGTCTCGATCGCTTTTACGTGGTGCACGTCTTCCAAAACGTATTGGACGCTTTTAAAAACCGGTTCGATCCTCAAAGGAACTTCATATTCTTTCCCCAGCAATTTCTGCGCTATACATGAATGCAGAGATGCTCCATCCTCTAACAATGCTATATATACCAAAGAAGAAACAAATGTATTTATTTCTTATTGGATTGATTTGGATTTAAAATTCGCAAAATAATTTAATTGAATACCTTTCTGATGCATTTCAAATCCCTCTGGTCCAAGTTCTTTTATCATTCTTTCCTTCCATGCTTCTAAAGCCAATTTTGATTCTAGAGGCATAGTTTGCGTAAGAATCTTAGTTACGCTAGGAAATTTTATTGTTTCTGGATCATTTTGTCCAGATATAGATAATACTTCTGTTAACTGTGCGAAAGATTTTTGTTTGCTGTCCATAATCGGAAAAGATGGCAAATTTTTTATAATAATGTCAGGCAATCTTTCAAAATTAGAAGGAGCATCATGCTTTGCAACTGTATATTCAGTGTTAGATAAATTTGGAGTATTTTCATTATGGCTATTGTTATTAATATCTCTTGTGATTGTAGACAAATTACATGATGGATTAGTAATTTTCAATTCTACTTTCTGCAAAACTGGATTAGATTCGGAATGAAAATCATGTTGTGTATCTGGATTGTTTAGATTTTTAGTTTTCACATTACTAAATTTATGAGGATCTACTAGTTCATCTTGTGGCTTCGTAGATGATTTGATTTTTTTCAGATTATTGCCACAATTTTTCATAACCCATGATAGTTCTGCATCTGTTGTATTTGACTTTTGTAGTGGAATTTTTCCTCTCTTTTCCAATTTCAGTCTCTTTTTCTTTTCAGCATTTGTTTCAACTAATTCACCAAACACTGATTTATATTCCTTCATTAACTTTTTTATTTTATCAGCTTTTGAAATATGTCTCTTAATAAGTCTTTGGCACATATTTTGTACATTAGATGTCGAGGGTAAAACATATTTGGAAGTTGTTAACATAATCATATTTTTGTGCATTATTATTGTATTTATATTTATTATTGTGTCTTTTTTATTTTTGTTGATATATATTGTACTTGCGAGTTATCTGTATTACATATAGTTGACTACTATGATCAATTCTGTTAATAAAATTAAATATGATATAAATATACAATTAATAATATTCTAGTTTTTATTAAAATATTAATGGATATCAAAAAATGCCTGATGTTATTAGAAATTAATAAATTTTGTAACCAACAGTGAAAGAGACGAATCTTTTATCAAACTATTTTATATAGATAAAATACACAATCAAATGACTTCTATCAAATGTAAATAAAACTTACTGGAGAAAGAGAGTGCATTCCTTTCATCATACACATATACACATTAGCAGGTTATATATACCAAATATGATTTTTCTGAAAAGGCTAATTAGTTGTAAAATGCGACAATATATATCACAATGCCGTCAATATATATCACAGTCGTAGAAAATTAACAACTATAATAGTTATTTAATTTCTTAATTAAAACAGCTATTACAGACAAATAATAACACGTTTCATAGTATGTAGATCAAAACAAACGATAAGGTTATATAGAGTAGCCACCACGTGATTATATCCCACGTGGTTATACCACGTGATTATGCTTAAAAACAACCTGTCATTGACATCTATGAATTCCCACAAAACTTCAATAACGTCTATATTATCAACACTTGATATATCTGACATCTCGCTTATCAACCTCGATAGATTTTTGTATATATTGATATTTGTGGAAAACGATATTGATGATGCATTTTGCAATAAGAATTCACAAAGCTGAATCTGAAATAATTATTTAGTTTTACTCTTTACTTTATTGCTTCGAATCATGTACTATAAAAAGAAATTACATTTTTTATACGCCATTTTTTATTAATATCGGATATATTTCGATATTTGCATTCTGTAAAAAAAATTGCTCTATTTATCATTTCTTTTTATATTCAAATCATAGCAAACGTAACTATTAAATTATTGCTAAAAAATTGCTCGATTTCGCGATATGGATATGGATATATGATTGAAGCGGGGTGTGTCGGTGCAACCCTCTCGTTGCTCTCGATTTGCGCAACAGCTGATCGCGCGTGACCTTTGATGCGTGCGCGATATACCTTTCTCCTCTTCCCCCGCAGAAAATTAGCGATATGACGTGCTTTATCGTGTGACGTGCATCTATATATCACTAAATCTCTCGCGTGCTGATGTAAGACTTGACCGGTCTCAACGGCCCTTTCGAAGGCTCGAGGATTTATCTCATGTCCTCTTTCCCATGATTAACGAGCCTTTTGCCTTTTTTCTGCTAATTTAATAACAACCTGTTGTCGAATCGAGTTCAGTCTATTTGTAAAACGATTGATTATTCCGAGGTAACGTGAAGATAACGTTTATATCAGACAATGATATATACGGCACCGTATTAATTTATTTTTTATTTTTTATTTCATCGTTTAGTTTTAAAAAAAGATGTTATTGTCGTACATTTCAATATTTAAGTTAGGAGGCAGATAATTGAAAGATTATTTTTAACTTTACTTGATCAAAAATAAATTTTTTGTGTACTTTTTGCAAGCAAAATAATTTCTTGACAAAATATTTCTTTGCTATATTTTTTCTGTAAATATTTTAAAGTTATTGTATTATTGTGTTATTGGCAAGCTTTTTGAAGAAAAATGGAGGAGGCAAAGATTGATTTCAAATTTTATGCCAAATTTTCAAACACCTTTCGTTTGTATTCTCTTTCTTTTCTGTTTCGTCAATTGTAGAACATATGATAGATTGCCACAGAATGGAAGAGAGGAGAACCCGAAGTGGGTGGAAAAATATTTGCGTAACCGAACTGCAATCGAAAACCATCGTCACAGAGCCGTGCGACAGTGAAAGTTTCGTCTTGTGGATGAAATTTAAGATGCGTGAAAAATGCATATCACTATATCGTATAAGTGGTTCAGAATAAGTCGTGCATTGTCGCGTGTTTAGGTCAAGAAAACTATAGTTGTATGATACATCTTTAAGTATATCCAATATAGATAAATTGAAGAGAAAGAGAAACATCGAGCGTGATATATATTCTTCATATTCATAAAGATTAAATCACTAATTCTGGAATAATTAAGTTAAACTTATATAGGTTGTTCGAAAAGTAACTATACATCTCAAATATTAAAAAAAAAAACACATTTATCAAACATTATTAACAAATTAATCTTTTTTTCACAAATAATATTGGAAATGATTTCCGAGCAGGCAAAAAAAAGAAACAAGCCTTAACTCGTCTAATCTTGTTATCGAAAACCTTCTTCAACTTTCCTGGTGATGGCTATGCCTCTGATGAAGAAAGACTAATTGTTTGCTAAATGTTTTTTTAAATATTTGAAATAGTTATTTTCCGGATACTTTATATTATTTTACCTTCCTCAAAAAGATTCGAAGAGAAATTTGACGTAATTTTAACATTGTTTTCTGATTATGCATTAGCTCAGACATTTTACCGAACGACGCTGATTCTCCTTCGATTGACTGATCGATCGACTTTTAATTCCCACTATTGATGTCGATTGTGCGGTTTAACAAAGAATTTTCGTGACGAGTGTGCTATAAAAAAATCGTTTTAGAAAGGCGTATTAGCCACGCGTATACCTCTACCTTCTTGACTCTACTATCGCTAAACTGCTCCTATGTTTCTATCTAGGTGTGCATATTATATCGCGTCGATATATGAGACATATACATGCGTATAATTCGTCTCGGTGAAATGCAATACAGTAAGAAAAGACTCTACCAGGGTATAAAAGAGGGTGCGTCTCGTTAGGTTTGTATCAGTTCCAATAGTAATCCCTGCATCGCTGTATCACCGTCATCATGAACGCTATAGTGAGTAATTTTCGCAGAGATCATTCGCAAAAAAAATATATATCTTTTTATTATTAATAGAATCGCAGCACTATTTTCGACACGGTTGTTCAATTTTTGAATGATTTGTGATACGCAAGTTTTTATTACGGATATATTTTAGGACTAGGAATTTTCATATATCATATACACATTATTATTTATATCTCATATATATAGATATTTTAAAATATTATATACACTAGTATGCAACTGTTAAAAAGACAGTTTTTTTCTGCTTTATGAATATCTATTGTGTGAGGGTATATTATAAAAATTCCAGCATTTACGTGAGACAAATTACCGCTTTTCATAAAGGTTTTTTTCTTACAGCTTCTGTTAACCATTCTCAATCTGGCAATGCCTATTTTTGGCGAAGAGACACAGGTGAAGAGACAAGATAAAAGAGGCATTCTAGATTTAAGTCACGGCGGATTTGGAGGATCTGTGCTTCAAGGGGATTCTTTAGCTATTGGAGCAGGTAATCTTTATTCAAAATTGTTTTATTTTCATTCAAGTCGCGATGACATTACATCGGTGTGAAAATTATTAGACTCAAAATTTATCTTTTAAATTAAACTCAATATTTATCCTTTAAAGTTGCATTTTATTTACTTAACAATAATTTTTCTTGACAAATCGATAATAAAACAATACTTTGCATGCATTTATTTCTTATGAGTGCTTTCACATGTTTTGCCATATTTTCAACGAGATTTTTACATAAATTGTTGATTTCTTCATCATGGTGCCGAATTTTGATAAGTGATCGTATCAATTGCGTCTATTACGTTCATTTTCTTCTATCTCTTTTTTTATAATGATTTGTCATAAGGTCCTAATCGGGTTTATATGGGTTATTGCTTTTGATGACAATATTTTAATATATTTTTCAGTTAGATATATTGTGTGATTTAAAAATATTGACAAAATCTTACTATCGTGCAAAATAACAACTCTTTACTAATCAAGAAAATATATAAATAATTTATAATATTATAAAATAATAATGATCTCTTATATGTAAAATTATTTACAAAAAAAATTAAGATGCTTCATTTTTGTATTTTAATTTATATTTTATTTTTTTTACATCTCTCTAATTTCAGATTATGGGCAGAGCTATTTGGGTGGCGCTTCTTTGGGTCATGGTATCTCTGCGCCTGCCTATTCCAATAGTTACAACGCGCCCCTGTATTCGTCGCCTCTCGATTATTCCGGCGGTCTCGGTTCAGGACATGGTGGACCAGGTTACGCTTCTGGAGGACTCGGATACGACACGGCAGGACTCGGATATGGTGCGGCAGGACTCGGCGGATATGGCGCGGCAGGTCTCGGCGGGTATAGCGCGACAGGGCTCGGATACGGCGCGGCAGGACTAGGATATGGCGCGGCAGGACTCGGTTACGGCTCGGCAAGATCTGGATACGGCGCGACAGGATTCGGATATAACGCGGCAAGACTCCGATACAGCACAGCAGGACTCGGATATGGTGCAGGATATGGCACTGGTTCTACGATTGGCAGCGGTTACCGCCACGGATGGTGAAACTAACGAGCAATATTAATGTCGATATAATTCTTTTTTCGATCCTACATTCCTTTTCTAATCATTTATTTCCAAGTTTTATATCATGCGGCTTCTGAATAAACTTTTTGTACTTTTTAATAACTTTGGAATATCTTTTCCCTATGGCGTTTATTGCGGCGAAGGCATGATGCCGTTTTTTCGCGCCACGTATGTCTTTAATATAATTTAATTTTAGTTTATTTATATGTGTATATTTATAAAGTATTATTATTATTGCTTTATTATTACTAGTATTTTTTTAACTAGAAAAAAATCATACAAAATTATGTATAAAATATGTGTGTTCACACATTACTTACAATCGGCAAGTAGAATTTCTATTTTAAATATACCTTTATTGACAGTTCTTTTTGTCGCTGCTAGGTGTCTAGCGGTAACAATAACTTGCTTGAATAACACAAGATTAAGTTAAGTAGGAAAAGTGTATTAATTACGTTAATCATGAATGTCCTGGGCAGGAGTATGATAAATATAGCAAGAGCTGGCATAGCAAATTCCATTCGAGGTACGGATCACTGCGTGATATAATTTAAATATTCTCTCAATTATATCTAACCTCCAATATAACCTCTAACATGTAGTAAAGAAGGAAAGATTGTTAAAAATGATTATTTTAATAACGAAACATTTATACAGTTATAATTATTAAAAGTTAATTTTCGATATATGGAGTACAAATCCATTAAAATGTATATGGAAAATATTCTATATATCTAGTATTATGCACGTATGCTTGTGTGCGAAGCTATCTTACAATTAGCTTTATATGTAATTATTTTTTGTTTGTATATTTCTAGGTAGCGCATCAAATCTGACCAAGTTCTATGGGAATAGTTATATCCAAGGTAATACTGCGTAATATCAGTTTATCTAATAACGAACTTTGATATCTTATCCTTGGTATTAACAGGAAATATACTAAGTGCCGCAAGAACATGTGTGAATACAACGTTGCAAGGTAATAAAATGTTCATATTTTTACATACATATACACAAGCATTATATATTAATTTTTTCAAATGGGGAATCAATCTTTGTACACTTTAAATAACATTTCCACACATCAGCATACACACGTAAATCAAACATTCATATATTTTTGTTATGACAGCGATCTGCCATTTCTACTGGCAATTGGCAATTTGATATTGAGAGAAATAACAAAAAACTATGACTATGCAGATAAGGGATAAAAAAAGAAAATTTTTGGTGTGCTCAATCTTAAATAGCCTATTATCTCTTTATCTCATGAACACATAGAATGCTTGATGCATATATGCCTTTGTTAGTAACTAATATTTTGCAGTAGTTCTTTTTCTCATAAAAAATTACAATATTATTTATACTATTATCTATCATTTATATTGAATTATTTTTAATTATATTAATACGAGAAGAGTAAGCTCAATTTTAGAAAATCAAAAATCAAGATACAAATCGAGTTGTAAGAAACAGATCGGTGGTTTGATAACTCATTTACTGAAATACATGCGTGAAATCACAATATATTATGTGTAAAATGTCAGGACTCCTCGTATTTCTCATAACTGCGAAATGGTCCTCGGGAGGACCCATTATATAGACGCTCTTGCAGATACGTATCTCTGCGATTTTCTCGGGTCCGGCAAGCGCGAAAAGAGTGTTCGAGATTTGAAGGAAGTCGGCCAAATTTCCCATCGGACATTATTCCGCTGCGAAAATACGCGCAGCTTTCACCTCTTTGATCCCCACAGAGAGATCTCAGAATACAGAAAGGGATCCTATTCGCAAGAAAGGGCTCGGACGGCGTAAAGACGGTGCTCTGTGACCAACAGCGAAAATCGTTGGGAATTGAAGGGGGTGACGTGTCCATTTGCGGTTGACCAGTTGTCACTGGGGAGGATCAGGACGTACGAGAACGGTTTTCGCGTATTTTCCCCTTTCCGCTTTTCTCGCGTCCCTACAAAGGGCTGGGCCCCCACACGTGAGCCATTCACAAGACACTCATGAGAGCGTTTGCGAAGGACGCCTTATCAAAATTGGAGGGTTCGTCAATTTGATAATGCAATTTGATAAAATGTTTTTATCTGTACTTAGTTTTTGTATTGCACTTATCTCTGTTTTTAATATTTTTGCTTTATTTTTCATCTGATCAAGATATTAAATTATTTATATAGGTCTCCATATATTTCCTACACATTCCACAGAAAAAAAAAATTTATTTCTAAAACTTCTCGACAAAAATATATATATGTAAGGAGATGAAGCGGTCTAGGCGTGTTTTAAACAATTTTAAAGAATTTATTGGGAATTCACACAACCGTTACACATCGCGTACATTTTGTATCTCTTTTTTTTTTGATTTCTCTTTTCTTCTTGACTGTCTTCTTCTTTTCCCTGCCTCCTTGTGCTCTACTTGATTAATCACACGTCATAAATTAAGCTAGACGTAACTGTTACATATATATATATATATTTCTCGCATCTACACATATATTTTTATAAATATATAATTTTAGAATTGAGAAAATGCTAAGATTGATATATATTTTAATAAAGAATCTTTTAGATTGCAATGTTTATATATCAGTTATTTTGATTTAAAGAGTACGATTTTCTTAGACACTTTGATGAAAAAGTCTCAAGTATCAAATATAATTAATAATTTAACATAACAAATATTGTTTGCGTGCGTGATTCACTATTAATTATTAATTTTTAATATATTACGTTATAATATTCAATAAGCATGTCGAAATTTTCGATCAGCTGTAATGAATGAATCCATTTTTTCAATCATAAGCTCGTAACTATAATAGAAAAGATTTTCCTAGTAGATCGAAGGAAAAAAGAGGAAAGGGAAGGTAAGTTTTGTAACTATGCAACAAAGGCGCAACAGCGACGTCGAAAATTTTCGCAATGTAATCTTGCGCATTCATCTTCGGAGAAAGGGGTTTGCCTTTCGTGCATAATAACGTCTCTTGGTTTAGTTAACCCTAACTTAGGCCGGATTAGCCAGTGTCCGGCTTTGGACATCTGTCGTATTGACAGACGATGGTCAGTCGAAATGAACAACAATGGTACGGTTTCCTTGCGCAGATCGCTGCGGCACGTCACAGTTCAGCATCGAAAAATTGTCACTTTACCTCCGACATTTCACTCCAAAAAGAAAAAAGAATGATCATCAAAACTTTTTTCTCACGGCTTCCTAAATTACGACATCTTTTTTTGCAATATATAAAGTTTTATTGATGATATTAGGAACACTGGTGTTTAAATCGATGGCATGATAAAACTAAATAGACAGAATATAAAATAAGTAATTGTATAAAATATACTCATAATTAAAAAAAAAATATATATATATATTTTTTTTTTTTTAAGGATCAGATCTGTTCTGAGATTTATGTTTTTTTAAAAAGTTTCAGAATCTATATATTTATCTCGAAAATTAAACAAATTTTCTAAATCACGTGGATTAAGTTTGTAAGAATTATATTGAAAATCTCTACATACAACACACACACACACACACACACACACATTCGATTTTTCCAAATTGTAAACCTTACGAATAAATTTATTAGGAAATATTTTGAAATGATATAACATATGAAATAATGACATTTATTTTGCAAACGAGATATTTTTATCTTTTTTGCTCCTATTTGTGTTTATTGGCATTTTGCTATAATAATTACAAAATTTTTTAAAAATCGTAAAGAAACAAGAGAGTCTACAAAACAATAAGGAAGCATTTTGAAAACGCAAACTTAGGTTGCGGTTAACCTTTAATACCTAAATATTGCTTAATAAGCTTTCGCTCGAACAAAAGAGACCATTTTCTTTGCTTCAAATGTCAAGCACATCATTTTTCATACTTTACAGAAGGAATTTTACTACTTCTAGAAAACAGACTCCATAAAAATGTTTTACAATTTGTTAAGAAAGAAAGAAGATAAAATGTTAACGCTACTGTTACATATATATTACCGTCCTTGAAATGACAATTCTAAATAAAATAGAACATTTTATTTGGCATTTATAAATTTATACTCTCGAAAAATGCGAGAAATTTGAAAAATGAAATTTGCGAAAGAGTTCTTGATTTTCTAAGACCACACAGATGTATATAGAGTTTTGTTTAAAATCTTCAGAAAATAGACTCTACCAAAATAATTGGCAAAGAATGGCAATCAAAGAAAGAAAAGATTAGTTCAGGTTTAATAAAAATGTATAAAATACATCACCGTATTGACTTTTTGGCATACTGTTTTTACACGACAATTCTATGAAATTTTATTCTTTGAAGTTTCTTTTATGACAGAACGGTTACAAATTATTCTTTCTATACATCGATTAGTATTTTTGAATAATATCAATCAATGTATATAACGACTGATTTATAATATTATATTTTGCTTTTATCCAAATTATTTTTTTGCGCAATTATAATGAACGATTGTATGATTATTCATATTGATTTAGGATTAGAACAGATCAGATTAGGAAGCACGTTATGGCAAATGCTGAGGAGAAATGGGCCGTACAAGAAACTCAAACCTTCGAAGAATCCTTTCAATGGCCAGCCATTTATGAAGGGCGTTGTTTTGAAAACCGTCATCAAGAAACCGAAAAAACCTAATTCCGCGAATCGCAAATGCGTCATTGTACGATTATCGAGCGGTCGGGAAATGACGGCATATGTTCCTGGTAAGATTTATAATTCATTACTTGCAGCAAACGGCTTTGGCATGCATTTTGAAGCCATTTGGAGTATCGTAATTCATGTTGGAGAATTGAAGTGAGTTAAATTATTTCAGGAATCGGTCACAATTTGCAAGAGCACAATATAGTACTCTGTAGGGTTGGCCGATTGCGAGATGTACCTGGTGTCAAAATAAAATGCGTTCGCGGAAAGTACGACTTGCCACATGTAGCTAAACGCGAATAGTTTACAATTAGCTGCTATCAACATCTATCTGTCATCATGTATGTATATTTTTATTAATTATGTACAATACCTACAATAAGTGTAAAAATAATAATTATTTCTTAAAACATTTGAAGGAATCATATTCTTCATTAACCTTTTATAATTAAAAAATTTAAAAAAATATATATATATATTTTTTTTTTTTTAAGGATCAGATCTGTTCTGAGATTTATGTTTTTTTAAAAAGTTTCAGAATCTATATATTTATCTCGAAAATTAAACAAATTTTCTAAATCACGTGGATTAAGTTTGTAAGAATTATATTGAAAATCTCTACATACAACACACACACACACACACACACACACATTCGATTTTTTATATTTTTATAAATATATAATTTTAGAATTGAGAAAATGCTAAGATTGATATATATTTTAATAAAGAATCTTTTAGATTGCAATGTTTATATATCAGTTATTTTGATTTAAAGAGTACGATTTTCTTAGACACTTCGATGAAAAAGTCTCAAGTATCAAATATAATTAATAATTTAACATAACAAATATTGTTTGCGTGCGTGATTCACTATTAATTATTAATTTTTAATATATTACGTTATAATATTCAATAAGCATGTCGAAATTTTCGATCAGCTGTAATGAATGAATCCATTTTTTCAATCATAAGCTCGTAACTATAATAGAAAAGATTTTCCTAGTAGATCGAAGGAAAAAAGAGGAAAGGGAAGGTAAGTTTTGTAACTATGCAACAAAGGCGCAACAGCGACGTCGAAAATTTTCGCAATGTAATCTTGCGCATTCATCTTCGGAGAAAGGGGTTTGCCTTTCGTGCATAATAACGTCTCTTGGTTTAGTTAACCCTAACTTAGGCCGGATTAGCCAGTGTCCGGCTTTGGACATCTGTCGTATTGACAGACGATGGTCAGTCGAAATGAACAACAATGGTACGGTTTCCTTGCGCAGATCGCTGCGGCACGTCACAGTTCAGCATCGAAAAATTGTCACTTTACCTCCGACATTTCACTCCAAAAAGAAAAAAGAATGATCATCAAAACTTTTTTCTCACGGCTTCCTAAATTACGACATCTTTTTTTGCAATATATAAAGTTTTATTGATGATATTAGGAACACTGGTGTTTAAATCGATGGCATGATAAAACTAAATAGACAGAATATAAAATAAGTAATTGTATAAAATATACTCATAATTAAAAAAAAAATATATATATATATTTTTTTTTTTTAAGGATCAGATCTGTTCTGAGATTTATTTTTTTTTAAAAAGTTTCAGAATCTATATATTTATCTCGAAAATTAAACAAATTTTCTAAATCACGTGGATTAAGTTTGTAAGAATTATATTGAAAATCTCTACATACAACACACACACACACACACACACACACATTCGATTTTTCCAAATTGTAAACCTTACGAATAAATTTATTAGGAAATATTTTGAAATGATATAACATATGAAATAATGACATTTATTTTGCAAACGAGATATTTTTATCTTTTTTGCTCCTATTTGTGTTTATTGGCATTTTGCTATAATAATTACAAAATTTTTTAAAAATCGTAAAGAAACAAGAGAGTCTACAAAACAATAAGGAAGCATTTTGAAAACGCAAACTTAGGTTGCGGTTAACCTTTAATACCTAAATATTGCTTAATAAGCTTTCGCTCGAACAAAAGAGACCATTTTCTTTGCTTCAAATGTCAAGCACATCATTTTTCATACTTTACAGAAGGAATTTTACTACTTCTAGAAAACAGACTCCATAAAAATGTTTTACAATTTGTTAAGAAAGAAAGAAGATAAAATGTTAACGCTACTGTTACATATATATTACCGTCCTTGAAATGACAATTCTAAATAAAATAGAACATTTTATTTGGCATTTATAAATTTATACTCTCGAAAAATGCGAGAAATTTGAAAAATGAAATTTGCGAAAGAGTTCTTGATTTTCTAAGACCACACAGATGTATATAGAGTTTTGTTTAAAATCTTCAGAAAATAGACTCTACCAAAATAATTGGCAAAGAATGGCAATCAAAGAAAGAAAAGATTAGTTCAGGTTTAATAAAAATGTATAAAATACATCACCGTATTGACTTTTTGGCATACTGTTTTTACACGACAATTCTATGAAATTTTATTCTTTGAAGTTTCTTTTATGACAGAACGGTTACAAATTATTCTTTCTATACATCGATTAGTATTTTTGAATAATATCAATCAATGTATATAACGACTGATTTATAATATTATATTTTGCTTTTATCCAAATTATTTTTTTGCGCAATTATAATGAACGATTGTATGATTATTCATATTGATTTAGGATTAGAACAGATCAGATTAGGAAGCACGTTATGGCAAATGCTGAGGAGAAATGGGCCGTACAAGAAACTCAAACCTTCGAAGAATCCTTTCAATGGCCAGCCATTTATGAAGGGCGTTGTTTTGAAAACCGTCATCAAGAAACCGAAAAAACCTAATTCCGCGAATCGCAAATGCGTCATTGTACGATTATCGAGCGGTCGGGAAATGACGGCATATGTTCCTGGTAAGATTTATAATTCATTACTTGCAGCAAACGGCTTTGGCATGCATTTTGAAGCCATTTGGAGTATCGTAATTCATGTTGGAGAATTGAAGTGAGTTAAATTATTTCAGGAATCGGTCACAATTTGCAAGAGCACAATATAGTACTCTGTAGGGTTGGCCGATTGCGAGATGTACCTGGTGTCAAAATAAAATGCGTTCGCGGAAAGTACGACTTGCCACATGTAGCTAAACGCGAATAGTTTACAATTAGCTGCTATCAACATCTATCTGTCATCATGTATGTATATTTTTATTAATTATGTACAATACCTACAATAAGTGTAAAAATAATAATTATTTCTTAAAACATTTGAAGGAATCATATTCTTCATTAACCTTTTATAATTAAAAAATTTCTGCAATTCACACAATAATAACATTTCGAAGGACGTATAAAAATATTTTTAATATTGATTATATCAAGAGATATAATGTTTTCGATAATTCTCTCAACTCTGATAATTCCGAACGATTCTAATCTTTTCAATACGATCTTCCGATGTAAAAAATTATAAAATGTTAAAACAGATTTATATTTCAATATGCAATCAGAAATATATTTATTCGACATAAAGGATTGCCCAACTATTGTGAGATTAATTTTTTTGAGATACAATACGAAAAATAAAAATCCTTCCTACGAAATATAAAGAACCTGATGATATTAGGTACATTTAATTGAAATATAGATTGACAATGAGACTTTTATAGAATGATGATCTCAATCCACGTTTCAATTCTATGTATTATATAGTTTTTTAACGAGCATTGACGATATTTTCGAGATTGTTACAAAATTTACGCTAATCGATCACGCATGAAGGTGATTGGAAAGTGATTTTCGTCACGGTTTCGACATAGTCCTTTGCAAATTGCGGCCCTTTGACACAGTTTTGGATCTGCACCCCGCATTCACCGTTACCTGAACCATGCGGCTTAACGGACAATACGCATCGGGATGTCACAGTGGGAAAAGGGTTGTGGCAAGCCTCCGTTCTCTCGACATTACGGCTGTGAACTTTACGCATCTGCAGCCTGCAATCTCCTTTCACCCACGCAGCCACTCACTATTGACCATATGACATGCTGACCAATATCCCGACATTTTGGGAAGTCCGGCTCTCAACCTGAATTGAAATGTTCGCTTTTCGGCGACAAAGAAAAGCGTTCTGCATAGAACCTTGCATAAATTTTCTTGCGTGGAGAACAGTAAAGAAATCGTCGCCCAATGCATTTATTACTTACGCATTATCTTATATACTTTTCCATGTGTTAAAGTTGAGTTTTAATCGTATAATTAAATTTACATTTTCGCAAAACTAAGATGATTGTTGTATTGTAAATGTAGCTCTTTTCAACATTAAGTGCAGAGAATTTAGAAAATATTTCAGAAATTTCTTATCTATATTTATTTTTTCTTTCTATAAATGCATATTTTTAATTAAATGTAATATATGTGTGCGTGTGAATGAGAACCTATTATAGAATACGCCTCGGGTTGCCCCGAGGGATGATGATAGCGCCAAGCGCCACGAGGCGTGCGTACGCCAGAATGTTCTATTAAACTTTCATAACGTGTGTTCCCTCTATTTTGTAAGAAACACAGCTGACGTCATCGGTGATTATTACTCACACAAGTTTATAAGTTTAGAGATTGATAATAAATCTTTTATGTGTGATAGCATTATTGAATTATACGTTTAAATTTACTGCATCAAAACAGGTAGTTTTGATTCAACCTTATTAAAAACACATTAGAAACTAATTATATATATTAAAAACATTTTGAATGAAAATTAATTGATAAATTAAAAAAGCTAATTATTACGCCGGAGGAAATAAAAAAAATACATCGCGAAAATGTTGATCATCAATCAGGATTTATATAAATTCTATTCAATTCTTTTAACATTTAACGCTTCAAGCATCTTAATATATCTAAAATATCGACTAGTACTATTTAAAATGTTTATTTTATATTACACATTTTAACATATAGTGATCATTGATTAAGACCGTCTCGTAGCACCAAACTCTACAAAAGATGATAAAGAATAAACCGTAATATTAGATATTAAGGAATAGAATATTTTAGGCATTAATATCATTAGTTGCATTATTTTTATCAAGAATATTATAATTCTTAATGAGTTTATATCGTTCTTAATGAAGTTTAGTGGCATTAAGATCGAGAACATTAAGAATGTAAGTCTATCCATAATAATCTTCAGTCTAAACAATAATGCATAAAGTAGACTCATTTGTAACGTTATTTTATCGAATATCTTTCTATGTATCCATATATAACGCATACACACAAAGATATTATTTTAATCAATCAATTCGAATCGTTAAACGCCGCAAATTGATCGATCTCATTTTGATTTGATCTAAATTTGACAAAATTTAATCGAAATCAAAATTTGATCGAAATTTGACAAAAGCAATCTTACATATTTGCACAAACATATATACTTGAGATAAAATTCTGTTTGATATACAGAAATGTTTCAAATGCAGACGCGCACAAAGTATCTTTCAACATGCATTGTCGCGACGAACTGATTCAACACAACGATGACGATACCGAAAGAAAGTTTACAATACTCGAGTTTTCAAATAACTACGATGGTTTCTCAAATAAATGTCACGAGTAAAGGTTTTTCGTGCCTCAACTCTTTGCCGTTCAGCTTAGTAACCGAACACCATGCTGCTCCAAAAAGTCCTGCACTCGTAGTTTGACTACTACTTCTTATATTATGAGTATTTTATTTCATTTGTATATCCAGCCGTGCCATTATTTTACTTACTATAATATTTAGCAAAATTATTTCATTAAAAAAATTAATATCAATATTGACGAGTAATTTAATCTGATTCTTACACAGAAATATTTATAAAAGTAGAATTAAAATATATATACATATACAGCTAATAATATAGAATTAGAATATCAAATAATTTCTCTCTTTTTTATGAAATCAAGTTTAATCCACTTAAATTAATTTGTAAGACAGTAATATATATATGATTGTGCTGTTTTATACATAATAATAATCATTATATATAAACTTTTAAAATTTGAAAAACAAGTCTCTAGTATAAATATGTTTTTCATATATTTTTTCTAATAATTCGTAGACTATAGTATTTTAAATTAAGTCTAACTCTTTGATTATATCCAATGCTCGCACGTCGGAGAGATCCATCTGTATCGAATGCAAAAAGATGTTCAATCAAAAAAAAATCTATTCGCGAATGATGCAAATTAAATGCAAAATTATCAATTGAGCGGTACTGTAAATAAGAAAGATTTTTTTGGAAGAAAGAGGAATATAAACGTGCGCAATATTAAAAATAAAGCGACACGAAGTTTGGTTGTCTGTCTGCAAGATAAATTGAAAATTAATTATCGCTAATGTAGTCTTCTCTTTAGGACATCTTGTGTCACCATGCGGCAACGTTTTTTTTTCCTTTCTTTTTTTTTGTAGAAAGACTTTCCGACCAGTTTTTGTGTTATATGGTATGTTTAGATGAATTGAGGTTTTCTAATAATTTTTTTTTATAAATTGCCTTTTTGTAAATTATCTAACTTTGAATTTCTCTAAACATATACGTTCATAAAATATAAAAATAATTTTTTGTTACAGTAATTTTTTGTAAGTGTAAATTATAGCCGACAGAACTTTACACGAAATGTTAAACAGAAACAGCCGTTGCTTGTTGGGTCGATTATCGTCTCAAAATGATCAACAATGAAGAATGTCTGATGTATGCCAATGAATAATTTACGTTTCAATTTATAATCGATAAGTAGTGAATATGGATTAAATCCCCCGATGCTTTGGTATTAATTTTTGGTATGATTAGAATTTTTGAATTCTATAAATATATATAAGTTAATGCGACAAATGGTTTTTATTATATATATATTAAAAATTGAGATTGTTGAAAATTTTGGTTACGTCGCGTGACAGCGACATAATATCTTTGTCAATGCTTAATTAGTTATTCAATTTAGTCATTTACTTGAGTCATAGACTAATTACAAAATCAATAATGGATCACAGATAAGTCGATCACGATTGCGTGATCCACAGTCGAGAAATTGTAAACAAGAAATCACGTAAACATTGCGTGATTGAGACACGCGGCTATCTTACGACGTGTAAGAATTTATGTGGCAACACAATACTCTGCGTACATATTGTAATATAATATTTTCCACGTAAATTAAATATAGCGAATTCTTCCTCTCTTGAAGAGTACAGAAAATAAAAATGGTAAAGAGAGTCGATCCGTGTCGTACGCCAATTTTTTTATAAATGCAATTTATTTAAGAGCATATAATTTATAAATGCAATTTATTTTGTTATTAATCGTTTTCGTTGAAAAATGTTTGTAATGTCCGTATTTTTACCGTGGATTCCTCATTCGAGAATATGATCAAATCTAACGGTACATCTGGCTATTCGTGGCAATCTTGCAAATTCAGGCATTTCGGAAAAAGTGACGGGGTGGATGCGTGGCCATCCGATACCGTTACGAGATATACTTGAGTCTGTGTGAGGGTGCGGCAGATGCAAATAGCGAACGCATTCATCCGTCGTCCGGGACCCGGAACCACGGGAAACATCGGAAAATAACGGGTTGCGAATCGCCGTTCGCGACAACCATAGAAAATGTGGGTTATGCAGCCAAAAGAGCAGCGAAAATTTGTATACATGGGAAAGGAGGCGGTAACACACACACACACACACACACACACATTCGATTTTTCCAAATTGTAAACCTTACGAATAAATTTATTAGGAAATATTTTGAAATGATATAACATATGAAATAATGACATTTATTTTGCAAACGAGATATTTTTATCTTTTTTGCTCCTATTTGTGTTTATTGGCATTTTGCTATAATAATTACAAAATTTTTTAAAAATCGTAAAGAAACAAGAGAGTCTACAAAACAATAAGGAAGCATTTTGAAAACGCAAACTTAGGTTGCGGTTAACCTTTAATACCTAAATATTGCTTAATAAGCTTTCGCTCGAACAAAAGAGACCATTTTCTTTGCTTCAAATGTCAAGCACATCATTTTTCATACTTTACAGAAGGAATTTTACTACTTCTAGAAAACAGACTCCATAAAAATGTTTTACAATTTGTTAAGAAAGAAAGAAGATAAAATGTTAACGCTACTGTTACATATATATTACCGTCCTTGAAATGACAATTCTAAATAAAATAGAACATTTTATTTGGCATTTATAAATTTATACTCTCGAAAAATGCGAGAAATTTGAAAAATGAAATTTGCGAAAGAGTTCTTGATTTTCTAAGACCACACAGATGTATATAGAGTTTTGTTTAAAATCTTCAGAAAATAGACTCTACCAAAATAATTGGCAAAGAATGGCAATCAAAGAAAGAAAAGATTAGTTCAGGTTTAATAAAAATGTATAAAATACATCACCGTATTGACTTTTTGGCATACTGTTTTTACACGACAATTCTATGAAATTTTATTCTTTGAAGTTTCTTTTATGACAGAACGGTTACAAATTATTCTTTCTATACATCGATTAGTATTTTTGAATAATATCAATCAATGTATATAACGACTGATTTATAATATTATATTTTGCTTTTATCCAAATTATTTTTTTGCGCAATTATAATGAACGATTGTATGATTATTCATATTGATTTAGGATTAGAACAGATCAGATTAGGAAGCACGTTATGGCAAATGCTGAGGAGAAATGGGCCGTACAAGAAACTCAAACCTTCGAAGAATCCTTTCAATGGCCAGCCATTTATGAAGGGCGTTGTTTTGAAAACCGTCATCAAGAAACCGAAAAAACCTAATTCCGCGAATCGCAAATGCGTCATTGTACGATTATCGAGCGGTCGGGAAATGACGGCATATGTTCCTGGTAAGATTTATAATTCATTACTTGCAGCAAACGGCTTTGGCATGCATTTTGAAGCCATTTGGAGTATCGTAATTCATGTTGGAGAATTGAAGTGAGTTAAATTATTTCAGGAATCGGTCACAATTTGCAAGAGCACAATATAGTACTCTGTAGGGTTGGCCGATTGCGAGATGTACCTGGTGTCAAAATAAAATGCGTTCGCGGAAAGTACGACTTGCCACATGTAGCTAAACGCGAATAGTTTACAATTAGCTGCTATCAACATCTATCTGTCATCATGTATGTATATTTTTATTAATTATGTACAATACCTACAATAAGTGTAAAAATAATAATTATTTCTTAAAACATTTGAAGGAATCATATTCTTCATTAACCTTTTATAATTAAAAAATTTCTGCAATTCACACAATAATAACATTTCGAAGGACGTATAAAAATATTTTTAATATTGATTATATCAAGAGATATAATGTTTTCGATAATTCTCTCAACTCTGATAATTCCGAACGATTCTAATCTTTTCAATACGATCTTCCGATGTAAAAAATTATAAAATGTTAAAACAGATTTATATTTCAATATGCAATCAGAAATATATTTATTCGACATAAAGGATTGCCCAACTATTGTGAGATTAATTTTTTTGAGATACAATACGAAAAATAAAAATCCTTCCTACGAAATATAAAGAACCTGATGATATTAGGTACATTTAATTGAAATATAGATTGACAATGAGACTTTTATAGAATGATGATCTCAATCCACGTTTCAATTCTATGTATTATATAGTTTTTTAACGAGCATTGACGATATTTTCGAGATTGTTACAAAATTTACGCTAATCGATCACGCATGAAGGTGATTGGAAAGTGATTTTCGTCACGGTTTCGACATAGTCCTTTGCAAATTGCGGCCCTTTGACACAGTTTTGGATCTGCACCCCGCATTCACCGTTACCTGAACCATGCGGCTTAACGGACAATACGCATCGGGATGTCACAGTGGGAAAAGGGTTGTGGCAAGCCTCCGTTCTCTCGACATTACGGCTGTGAACTTTACGCATCTGCAGCCTGCAATCTCCTTTCACCCACGCAGCCACTCACTATTGACCATATGACATGCTGACCAATATCCCGACATTTTGGGAAGTCCGGCTCTCAACCTGAATTGAAATGTTCGCTTTTCGGCGACAAAGAAAAGCGTTCTGCATAGAACCTTGCATAAATTTTCTTGCGTGGAGAACAGTAAAGAAATCGTCGCCCAATGCATTTATTACTTACGCATTATCTTATATACTTTTCCATGTGTTAAAGTTGAGTTTTAATCGTATAATTAAATTTACATTTTCGCAAAACTAAGATGATTGTTGTATTGTAAATGTAGCTCTTTTCAACATTAAGTGCAGAGAATTTAGAAAATATTTCAGAAATTTCTTATCTATATTTATTTTTTCTTTCTATAAATGCATATTTTTAATTAAATGTAATATATGTGTGCGTGTGAATGAGAACCTATTATAGAATACGCCTCGGGTTGCCCCGAGGGATGATGATAGCGCCAAGCGCCACGAGGCGTGCGTACGCCAGAATGTTCTATTAAACTTTCATAACGTGTGTTCCCTCTATTTTGTAAGAAACACAGCTGACGTCATCGGTGATTATTACTCACACAAGTTTATAAGTTTAGAGATTGATAATAAATCTTTTATGTGTGATAGCATTATTGAATTATACGTTTAAATTTACTGCATCAAAACAGGTAGTTTTGATTCAACCTTATTAAAAACACATTAGAAACTAATTATATATATTAAAAACATTTTGAATGAAAATTAATTGATAAATTAAAAAAGCTAATTATTACGCCGGAGGAAATAAAAAAAATACATCGCGAAAATGTTGATCATCAATCAGGATTTATATAAATTCTATTCAATTCTTTTAACATTTAACGCTTCAAGCATCTTAATATATCTAAAATATCGACTAGTACTATTTAAAATGTTTATTTTATATTACACATTTTAACATATAGTGATCATTGATTAAGACCGTCTCGTAGCACCAAACTCTACAAAAGATGATAAAGAATAAACCGTAATATTAGATATTAAGGAATAGAATATTTTAGGCATTAATATCATTAGTTGCATTATTTTTATCAAGAATATTATAATTCTTAATGAGTTTATATCGTTCTTAATGAAGTTTAGTGGCATTAAGATCGAGAACATTAAGAATGTAAGTCTATCCATAATAATCTTCAGTCTAAACAATAATGCATAAAGTAGACTCATTTGTAACGTTATTTTATCGAATATCTTTCTATGTATCCATATATAACGCATACACACAAAGATATTATTTTAATCAATCAATTCGAATCGTTAAACGCCGCAAATTGATCGATCTCATTTTGATTTGATCTAAATTTGACAAAATTTAATCGAAATCAAAATTTGATCGAAATTTGACAAAAGCAATCTTACATATTTGCACAAACATATATACTTGAGATAAAATTCTGTTTGATATACAGAAATGTTTCAAATGCAGACGCGCACAAAGTATCTTTCAACATGCATTGTCGCGACGAACTGATTCAACACAACGATGACGATACCGAAAGAAAGTTTACAATACTCGAGTTTTCAAATAACTACGATGGTTTCTCAAATAAATGTCACGAGTAAAGGTTTTTCGTGCCTCAACTCTTTGCCGTTCAGCTTAGTAACCGAACACCATGCTGCTCCAAAAAGTCCTGCACTCGTAGTTTGACTACTACTTCTTATATTATGAGTATTTTATTTCATTTGTATATCCAGCCGTGCCATTATTTTACTTACTATAATATTTAGCAAAATTATTTCATTAAAAAAATTAATATCAATATTGACGAGTAATTTAATCTGATTCTTACACAGAAATATTTATAAAAGTAGAATTAAAATATATATACATATACAGCTAATAATATAGAATTAGAATATCAAATAATTTCTCTCTTTTTTATGAAATCAAGTTTAATCCACTTAAATTAATTTGTAAGACAGTAATATATATATGATTGTGCTGTTTTATACATAATAATAATCATTATATATAAACTTTTAAAATTTGAAAAACAAGTCTCTAGTATAAATATGTTTTTCATATATTTTTTCTAATAATTCGTAGACTATAGTATTTTAAATTAAGTCTAACTCTTTGATTATATCCAATGCTCGCACGTCGGAGAGATCCATCTGTATCGAATGCAAAAAGATGTTCAATCAAAAAAAAATCTATTCGCGAATGATGCAAATTAAATGCAAAATTATCAATTGAGCGGTACTGTAAATAAGAAAGATTTTTTTGGAAGAAAGAGGAATATAAACGTGCGCAATATTAAAAATAAAGCGACACGAAGTTTGGTTGTCTGTCTGCAAGATAAATTGAAAATTAATTATCGCTAATGTAGTCTTCTCTTTAGGACATCTTGTGTCACCATGCGGCAACGTTTTTTTTTCCTTTCTTTTTTTTTGTAGAAAGACTTTCCGACCAGTTTTTGTGTTATATGGTATGTTTAGATGAATTGAGGTTTTCTAATAATTTTTTTTTATAAATTGCCTTTTTGTAAATTATCTAACTTTGAATTTCTCTAAACATATACGTTCATAAAATATAAAAATAATTTTTTGTTACAGTAATTTTTTGTAAGTGTAAATTATAGCCGACAGAACTTTACACGAAATGTTAAACAGAAACAGCCGTTGCTTGTTGGGTCGATTATCGTCTCAAAATGATCAACAATGAAGAATGTCTGATGTATGCCAATGAATAATTTACGTTTCAATTTATAATCGATAAGTAGTGAATATGGATTAAATCCCCCGATGCTTTGGTATTAATTTTTGGTATGATTAGAATTTTTGAATTCTATAAATATATATAAGTTAATGCGACAAATGGTTTTTATTATATATATATTAAAAATTGAGATTGTTGAAAATTTTGGTTACGTCGCGTGACAGCGACATAATATCTTTGTCAATGCTTAATTAGTTATTCAATTTAGTCATTTACTTGAGTCATAGACTAATTACAAAATCAATAATGGATCACAGATAAGTCGATCACGATTGCGTGATCCACAGTCGAGAAATTGTAAACAAGAAATCACGTAAACATTGCGTGATTGAGACACGCGGCTATCTTACGACGTGTAAGAATTTATGTGGCAACACAATACTCTGCGTACATATTGTAATATAATATTTTCCACGTAAATTAAATATAGCGAATTCTTCCTCTCTTGAAGAGTACAGAAAATAAAAATGGTAAAGAGAGTCGATCCGTGTCGTACGCCAATTTTTTTATAAATGCAATTTATTTAAGAGCATATAATTTATAAATGCAATTTATTTTGTTATTAATCGTTTTCGTTGAAAAATGTTTGTAATGTCCGTATTTTTACCGTGGATTCCTCATTCGAGAATATGATCAAATCTAACGGTACATCTGGCTATTCGTGGCAATCTTGCAAATTCAGGCATTTCGGAAAAAGTGACGGGGTGGATGCGTGGCCATCCGATACCGTTACGAGATATACTTGAGTCTGTGTGAGGGTGCGGCAGATGCAAATAGCGAACGCATTCATCCGTCGTCCGGGACCCGGAACCACGGGAAACATCGGAAAATAACGGGTTGCGAATCGCCGTTCGCGACAACCATAGAAAATGTGGGTTATGCAGCCAAAAGAGCAGCGAAAATTTGTATACATGGGAAAGGAGGCGGTACGGTGAATTGAGCGCGGGGGTGCTTTTCTATGAATGACAAGACGCTTTAACCCGGGCCCGGAAGAGACGACTAAATTTGGCGTGATCGCGAGACATCGACATAATGAGGGCCCGTGTGAGTTGCAACTCGAGAGTGCTCTTGTTCCTCCGACGATTTTCATTTTCATTTTGGTACAAGCAAATCGTTTTTCAACGCAAAAATCCAAAGGATATTTAAAATAAAAAAGCATTAATAAATTAAAGATATTAAAAAATAAATTAAAGATTTTCACGAGATAAAATTGCGATTACTTCTTTTTTCAAAAAAAGAAATAATGGCGTGTGAGAATGTATCTCGAGCTTTCCTTTGATATTATGCTTTTATTCAATTTAACTTGTATTAACATTCGTCATTATTAGAAAACAATCATTCTTAAGATCTAATCAGTATTTTTTTCAAGCGCATAAAACATCTCGATTTATTTTCTCTCGCATAATCTGATTTATTTCCTCTTTCTTTTTCTTATTATTGTATAAAATGTTTTAAAATCAGATGAACTTTTAGATATATATAGCGTATTTCAATTTTTGATTTTTTTTGATTTGTGTTTTATGGCTTTATAAATCATGAATAAAGTACAAAGTAAAAGATGAAGCGATTTCTCACGCAATACTTTTTGACTTGAATGTCATATATTTTAAGTCAGAAAAGAAAAAGTTCTTAATGATGTTTACTGATAATACGGACCAAGTATGTCAGTGGGTGGTGAGACGTAACAATGTATAGAAAGCTGGAAATTTGCATTGTTTCATATAGAGAGAGAGTTACGTAGCATTTCAAAAAAGCTTTGTATGTATTATAATTTAAGACTTATTGTTAGATTTATGGAGCATGTTCATAGTGATGCAAGTGTATAGAAAGCGGTATAACCCTTTGCCAAGTCAAGCAACCGTCGCCAACATAAAAATACATAAATTAAAGAAAGAACTATTCATCTTCTTTTTTAAAAGATTTTTGCATTGGACGTTTGATGCGCTTGTGTATTGTGTGTCATTTTGGTAAGTTTTGGTTAATTAGGATACGTATGGAAATGCTACTGTGGTAAGTATTGTGCTATTGTGTAAGAGCATTGAATTGTGACAAATTAGGAGGCGTGCAAATAAATTTTCGCCACTTTTTCGTGGCGATTTTTAGATTTCAAACAATCAAATCACCTTTTTTTAAAACTATTTAATTTATAATTTAATCGAAAGCTCCTTTTTTAAATTTCTAAGTGGAAAACTGTTTGTTTATTGCCTATTTGAGCTTAATTTCTATATAAATTAAACCTATTGAAATGCTTTAGAATTCATAAATGTGAAAAAATTGAGATTGAAAATAGGAGGAAATTTTCGATTCGGATATGTTATAACATTTTTTTCTCTCTCTTATCATTCTCTATAGATGCTACATTTGAATATATTTCAATACATTCAAATATGCTATTTGAAAATCATCCCTTAATTCGCACTCTGTCTCAATGACAAAATGAAAATGCCATTGCCACTCTGATTTCTACTCGTTTTTTCACTTTTTATGATCACGTAACAAATGTGTAGCAGCAGAATATATCTCAATAATCCCTATTTATTAAGGAAAAACTGATTAAGAATAACGGAAAGTCAAAGAATAAGAGAAGGCACAATAAAAGAAAATTGTTGCAATATCGACTTAATAATCGCGACAATTCTTGCGAGACGTAATGTTAAGTTTGACGTCAGTATCTTTCGTACACGCAATTTTAATTTCTTGAAATCACGTAAATATCGAGAAGTTTGATGATTATATCGTTTACATATAATTATGAAAGCGAATTTTTGCTGGAAAATTTGCTATAAATAGAAACGTGGAAATATATTTAACGTGTTTCTAAATCAATAAATAATTTTCTAAGAATGAGAAAAAAAATTAATTTTCCGATTTTTAAATTCCGCTGATTAGCTAAATAATGCGATTAGACTATCCAAAATAACAATATTGCCGCTGTCGTGTCGCAATGTTGTTTGTAATAAAAGGAGATTTGAAATGGACCACAAAATCGTATTTGATGCGGATATTTGCCACATTCTTTTTTTTTCTCGATCTTTCAAATTCTTAATCAGTATCGCATCGCTTTAATCGATTGTGTCTCTGATAAAACAGTTGCATCGGAGAATCGTTCGTAATCGTCGATTTTAAAATAAACAGTGATAATTCTCAATATAATAATAGTTCATTGTATCTACGATAGATCATACGAATGACACATGATCTCAAAGTGATGATATTGCTCCGAAGAAAGGTATTCATGAAAAGGGGAGGGAGAGAAATACGACGCATGTTCCAGCCGTTTAATATTTCAAAATAGAAAAATTTATTGTATTTCGTGAGATCTTCTTGGCAAAAAAATTAGGTAATAAAAATCAACATGCGATGTAATTTTTATATGAAGTTGCGCGGACATTTTTGGGCGTGGTCTAGTATTCGGGATGTTTCGAAAATCGCCGAACGATAAACACGCGTTGATTTCGGGATTTTGTGGCCAACAGGTAGCATAGTTTCCCCACTCCAGCACAATTTCTCCTTCTAAGGGCTCCTATCTGGGGCCTTAAGGGTATAGCTCCATATACATAAAGCTCCGCTCTTCAACCCCAAGATTAGATGAATACGGAGTTTCGCGCGGTCAACACGATCGACCGGACGTAAATCGGTATAATACTCTTCCTGTGCTCTTTAAATCGCGATCACGGTTTAAAGATAGGATAATAGGACAATCTTCAAGAAAGTCATCGATGGTGTTGTATTATCAATTCGTTGGAGTAACCTTGGAGTAAGGCTGAATTATTAGGTAAGCAGAACGATACGTATTTATGAAATGCGATAAAATTCCGTCGGATATTAGATAAAACTTTTGTGCTTTTAAGGTTCCTTTAATCCTTCATTCATATTGAACGGATGAGAGTCTCTTTTTGGTTCGTGGATTAACAAATACCTGTAAATCTCGATCAATTATCATAAAATATCTAATTTTCGTTGAAAACGTAAGACACATGCAGACACGTGCATTTATTTTACAGAATCAGAAGAAAGTTTTCCGTACATTTTATTATATCATCGAATACGAGTTGTAATATATGAAAAAACTTTTTTGCAAGAAAGAATTTTCACTCTCGAGTCGCTTTTTCATAGTTCAATATGGTTGCAGTTACAGGAATCTTAAGTTTAAATAATTTTCCGCTATTTTATCTTACGTCGTATTATGTCGTTGAATTTATTTGTAAAAAAGAATATATATATATATACAAAATTTTGTTAAAGTATTGAAAGTAATCTTGTACTGTTCGCGTTTATAACTTTCTCGATAATTCACTTTATATATATATATATATA
>NW_021849218.1:1154189-1154953 GCF_003651465.1 Formica exsecta
ATTGCTCTGTAATTTATATAAAATATAAAAATTATCTTATTTATATAAATTTATTTAACACACACTTATTTTTAATTTTAATATTTATATAATGTGATATATATGTTTCATCAATTACTCATTGCTACTTAGACATTGTCCATCGACACACACACAGTCGTAATATATAAAATATTTAGATATAATGCATTCTTTTCAAAAATGCTTAATGAGTGAAAACATTCGTGTTTAAGATGTAAGGAACGTGCATTATCATGACTTAATGATTATCTATGACATTTAATTAATTTACATAATGAGCATTTTCATCCATAAAATCTTATCAAGAGACTTTCAATTACTGATCAGCCGCTTGATAAAGCGTCGGAGATAATTTTCAAAAGGCAATACAAGAGTACTCATTATTATCATCGTTAATAATGCATATAGCTGTATATATGAATTTTTTAAGTAATCATAAATTTTGAGTGCTCAGATACCGTATGAATAATTATATATGTATAAATATAAAATTGTGAACATGAATCTCATGTTGCGTATTGAAATTTTCTCGTGGTCAGCAAAATTATTTGACTCGCTTATAGTAATTATCGTTAGAAATTAGATACGAATAGTTAATGATAAAACTGTTTTATATTAATTATTACGCATATGTTACACATATTAATTTTATATTAAATGTATACTTCGTATACATATAAAAAGAGAAAACGTATTAAATTAATTGAATATTAATATCAATAAATAAATATTAATATTAATAT
>NW_021849218.1:1154997-1158915 GCF_003651465.1 Formica exsecta
ATATTAATATTAATATTTAACAAATATTTAAAAAATATTAAAAGTATAAAATGTTAATTAAATAAAATATTTATTATTTTTCTCTTAAAAAAATGAAAATTTTATAAAATATTGTTAGACCTGATAAAAGTTGACATTATGTGTGCGATATGGTATGATCAGAATTTAAAATATCTTGGAATTAATTAAAATTTCGTCAAAATGAACTTGATATAAGCTTTACAACTTTACTCATAACAAAATGTTACAAAAAACAGTATAAAATTTTTTAAGTGTTTTTTTGCACGCACTTTTAAATTTTTAATAATTTTCTCATTTGCAACGTAAAATATTAATAATTAATTATTAAATTTAATATAATTTTATATAATTAAATATTAATAATATAAATTTTATTTAATTGCAGATAATCACCAATAACAATACAGAACATTACAAACTATGGAACAAAGGAACGATCATCAGACTTGGAGTTTATCTTGTTGCTCAAAGCAGGACTCAGTGTCGGAGGGAGAATCTGAATTTCTAAATTATCCGGTTCTAGACTTATCATGCAAAAATCCCGTGACACCTACAACAATCAAAGGCACAAATACGACGGCCTGTTTGTCTCAGAGCTTGCCTGCACATACGGACAAGCAATATCAACACTCAAGTCTATCGGATACGAAGAAACAGAGTCCTTTTGCGAGCACTATCATGTTGTCATCATCCTCTGAGTTGGATTTTCCGAAAGAAACGACCGAGAAGTGTGAACCGTTCTTTTACAACGGTGGCAACGCAATTAAGAACAGTATACCGCTGTTTGCACCACCTTCGGGCGTAACAATGGAAGTTCCATTTCTGCGTCCGTTAGTACCTTTGCACCTAAACAGCGGGGCCATAAATAATTCAGTAGCAACGTCAACGACTGCATCAACATCTCCACCTTATACAGAGAGAGAAACATCATCATTACAGACAAACGATAAAACTACCGAAACGACCGCGCTAAGTTTCTTAAATGAGTCGTCGACCCAAGCCGAAATGTCAACACCATCGTTGACTGCGGTAAAGAAGACAGCAAGACCTTTCAAAGTATATTCGAAGAATCCCTTCCCCATTTTAAAGAGACAGATCAATCCTGTGTTCCAATATTTGAGCCGCGATTACTTGGAATATCGGGAAAAGATGCTTGACTATAAAAAAATGCAGGAGAACGCACCGAATCCGAAAATGCGTCGAACATCCAGGAGTCCAGCATTGCCTACTAGCACTGCTGACGAAAAGGACCCTGCTTATTACGAGAAAAGGAAGAAAAACAACGAAGCAGCAAAACGTTCCAGAGATCTTCGAAGGAAAAAGGAGGACGAGCTTGCTATTTGGGCAACTTTTCTTGAAGAAGAAAACGTAAAGTTGAAAAGTGAATTGGCAGGATTATACTGTTTGTTGCGACAAATGGGCATGGATATAAGTCAACTTAGGGCACTTATAAACGTCAACTTATAAACGTTAATAAGTTGTTTAAATATGTGTGATAATAACAATGATCTGAAATGACCAAATATGATATCAGTATATATGTAGAGCATATATATAGTGTTAGTGCATATAATATATATATATATATAAGATTATTGTTATGTATGAAAATATATTTATATGATATATAGACTCTCTTATAATGTATACTTTTTTGGTCAATAAATAAGACAACATTTATTTATCTCAATAAAAGTTAGACATTTCTAGAAAAGTATTACACAAGTATTTCAAAATAATTTGTCAGTGAAATTAAACTTAAACAAATATTGTACATAAAATATCAGTCAGGCAACGAATCTGCAAGTTCTGTTATAACTTCTGACTCAAGAACATTCTTTTCTCTATTTTGATTACCTGTAAGTACCTTCGAAAACGATCTTTGTACTTGTGTAGGAACAAAAACTAATGGTGTTGTTATTTTAGTTTTGACATTAGTTGTTGGAATTGTTTCTAAAGTAGCAGTATTTCCACAAACTACACTGGTAGCACTTTTTGAGAACATTTTGCTTTTCTGATTTTTCAATAATACTTTAGTAGCTTTTTTTTTACTTTTATCGTCAACATCATCAATTTCCATTCTTTTTGATTCATCTTCCTTGGTAAAATGTTGTATGTTGTCAAATCGATATCTTTTTGGAAATTTATGTACTTTTATGCAATGTTGCCTCCTTTCCATTGGATCATTAAATTTTATGTTACATTCAGAATCATAACATTGATACTAAAAAAGAAAATTTGCATTAAAAATACATTTATATAATAAAACTGTTACATTTATTTAAAATTGAAAGATAAATATAAATACCATGGCTTGCTTCTCGGATAAAATCTTAAAGAAGGCATCATGCGTCTCTTGAATATGAATTTCCAACAGTCGTGGACTTGGTCTAGATGCTTTACATTCTGTACAAGTATATCGATGAGAACTATTATAATGTATCTCATAATCAAACAATGTTTGGAAAGTAGCCTTGCATCCTGGGACATAACATGGGAACTCTCTGATCCTGAAATAAAATATTGACTTTAGTTTTTTTTATTTTGAATCACACATATATAATATAAATATACAAACATATGCAATCACTACCTCTATTTAAAAAAATTGCATTTAAATAATTTTGAGATATTTTCTGAGAATCTTTATTACTTTATAGTAGTTCTTTGAAAAGAGAGAAGTTTCATATGCAATATTTTTTAAAGTATTTGTAGGAAAAAAAAATTCCTCATGTCAACATATTTTCAAAGAAGCATCACCCCACACTCACACTTCGTGACATAATTCCTCCTCGTCATCAATTGTGATGCCTTTCCTTTGAAATACTTTGCAGACTTTATAGGAATCATCGAAGAAGGGATCGTTCACAGGTCGAATACCAACTCCCAACTGTTGAAGGACTTCTTCCATAATTAATAAATTATGATACACTAGATAAATGTATAAATCACACGTCTCTTCTTCAAGAATTCAGTGTAATTCTATCTATCTTTTTACGTGTCAAATTAATAAATTAACATATAAATCATCTGTCAGTACAATATTATCTATACAACATGATTGTAATTAATACGTTTTCATCCAAACTAGTTCAGAAATTAAAATATTATTAAATTTGAAAAAAACCCAAGTGCGACCTTTCCAATATTTTTCACAAAACGCTAATAATAAACCTTATCGGAGATAAGCCTGAGAGGGGTCACGCTGCCGTTTTTCAAAAGATGCTTTTTCTAGCTGATGCAGTAGCGCCAACTAGATCCATTTTAGAACCGGCGTAATTACATGGCTAAAATCATTTTTCGGTGCCACGGTAAAACAACCGGTCGGTACATGTACGTGCTAGATGATCCATAATTGTGGATCAAAATTGCGGAGAAATATTATGGATTTATTAATGTCTTATTAATTGCGCGTGATGTTTTGCTATTCTAGTATATACTACGGACAGCGATAATAAGTTATTATTGAAATATTTTTATGTATATATGCGCATGTAACATAATATAAATTTCCTTAAATTAATTTTCTTAACAATTTTTCCCTATTTTTTAAATATATAACATATAGAAAATATTTACAATAAATTGCTTTTATTTTTTTCTTATTTTTAAACAAAATTATCAAGCATTTTAAGCAATATCAAATTATGCTTTTAATTCATACAGCTTTTTATAATTAATTATTAATTAATTATTAATTATATTTAAGTAATTTTTTAATTTATAAATTTAATTAGATGCCCTAGTGCGTACTGACGCACATTAAAAGCTATTATATATAAATTTATATAAGCATAATTTATATATGAATATAAAACGATAAGATAATTAATACTAAACAAGTCTTTTGAAAATAAACATAACAATAGATACACTTTGCTTAACACTATTTTCGCT